>NW_027591123.1:0-32500 GCF_964213995.1 Mustelus asterias
ACACATCTTTGGACACTAAGGGGCAATTTAGCACGGGCAATTTAGCACGGCCAATCCACCTAACCTACACATCTTTGGACACTAAGGGGCAATTTAGCACGGCCAATCCACCTAACTGTACATCTTTGGACACTAAGGGGCAATTTAGCGTGGCCAATCCACCTAACCTGCACATCTTTGGACACTAAGGGGCAATTTAGCGTGGCCAATCCACCTAACCTACACATCTTTGGACACTAAGGGATAATTTAGCACGGCCAATCCCCCTAACTGTACATTTTTGGACACTAATGGGAAATTTAACATGGCCAATCCATCTAACCTACACGTCTTTCAGACTGTGGGAGGAAACCGGAGCACCCGGAGGAAACCCACGCAGACACGGGGAGAACGTGCAGACTCCACACAGACAGTGTCCCAAGCCGGGAATCGAACCCGGGTCCCTGACGCTGTGAGGCAGCAGCGCCAACCACTGTGCCACAACGTTTTGGCCTCAACTACCTCCTGTGGTAGTGAATTCCACACATTCACCACCTTCCGGGTGAAGAAAGTTCTCCTCACCTCAGTCCTAAAAGGTTTACCCCCTTATCCTCAAACTATGACCCCCTAGTCCTGGGCTCCCTCTACCATGGGGAACACTCTTTCAGAATCCATCCTGTCCAACCCTGGAAGAAATGGGAGAGTTTGGGACCCTACCACTCAATCTCTCCTCGCTGGACGGCCCTCTCCCATCTCCGGAATCCATCCCCTGCAACTCCCAAGGCAAGGACATCCTTCCCTGGGCAAAGGGAACAGTACAGAGTGCCTCAGGTGTGGGGGTCTCTCTCTCTCTCTCCTGGACACATTGAGTATGGGACTTCCAGGGGGAGATATCAGGTTACCAGCTCGCTGAAGCAAGATGGCGGCATATCTAAATCATGTTCCCAACACTACGAACTGTTGAATGCTGACTCCATTTTAATTGGGCTCCTCCAATTCCGGCCTCTTGGGCGTCCCGTCCACCCCATTCCCATCGCTCCGCCGTTGGCGGCCGTGTGTTGCAAACTCCCTGCCACCACCCCCCCAAGCTCTGGAATTCCCTCCTTGAACCTCTCCATTCTCTGTCTCTTTTTGTTAGAACCAACTACTTGCGTTGGCGTGGCGTATCCCCGTGAGGTTGCGTGTTCCCGCGGTGTGGTGCGTGTGTGTGTGTGCCTGTGAGGTGTGCCAGCTCATTGAGTGTCTTTAAGACAGAGATAGATAGGTTCTTGATTAATAAGGGGATCAGGGGGTTATGGGGAAAAGGCAGGAGAATGGGGATGAGAAAAATATCAGCCATGATTGAATGGCGGAGCAGACTCGATGGGCCGAGTGGCCTCATTCTGCTCCTCTGTCTTCTGGCCTTATGTGGCGTGTCTCTGAGGTGGAGCGTCATGTCATGTGACATGTCCACGTGAAGAGGCAGCATGCGTCCGAGGTGTGTTCGATATATAGCGTTCAATTCTGGTCGCCGCACTACCAGAAGGATGTGGAGGCTTTGGAGAGGGTACAGAAAAGATTGACCAGGATGTTGCCTGGTATGGAGGGCATTAGCTATGAGGAGAGGTTGGAGAAACATGGTTTGTTCTCACTGGAACGACGGAGGTTGAGGGGCGACCTGATAGAAGTCTACAAGATTATGAGGAGCAGAGTGGATAGTCAGAAGCTTTTTCCCCAGGGTGGAAGAGTCAATTACTACGGGGGCACAGGTTTAAGGTGCGAGGGGCAAGGTTTAAAGGAGATGTACGAGGCAAGTTTTTTACACAGAGAGTGGTGGGTGCCTGGAACTCGCTGCCGGGGGAGGGAGTGGAAGCGGATACGATAGTGAGTTTTAAGGGGCGTCTTGACAAATACATGAATAGGATGGGAATAGAGGGATACGGTCCCCGGAAGGGTAGGGGGTTTTAGTTCAGTCGGGGCAGCATGGTTGGTGCAGGCTTGGAGGGCCGAAGGGCCTGTTCCTGTGCTGTAATTTTCTTTGTTCTTTGAGTTGGCATGTACCCATGAGGTGGAATGTGGTGAGGTGGCGTGATGCATCCGTGGCGTGACTTTACCCGTGGCGTGTCGGCGACAATCCGCCCGCCGCGCTTTCTAACGGGAACCCTTTGTGCTTCTTTCTCAGAGATCGCCCCCGGCAAAGCCTCGATCACCTCCTCCACCCGGTTCTAGGCCGCTGCGCCCTGTAACCGGGGGCAACGCACACCCGCCCTCCTGTCCACCTCCCAAGCTGCTGCGCCACCCACACCACACTCAGTCGCGTCGATGACGGAAGCCTCCTGGAAGTTGTCTGCTCATCGCCAAGGCTACGAACTTCGCCTCGGAGGTCGGGGGACTTTGGCAGGATTGGTTCTCGGTCGCTGTTCTGAACTTTGACCTGGCTCAGACTCTCCCTGAAACCATCCCCCCTCACCACCCCCCCCCCCCCCCACCCCCACCCGCCTCCTTAACAGACTAAGCCCCCACCCCACCCACCTCATAGAATCCCCACAGTGCAGAAGGAGGCCATTCAGCCCATTCTACACCTACCACAAACCCCACCCAGGCCCTATCCCTGTAATCCCATGCATTTACCCAAGCTAGTCCCCCTCACAGTAAGGGACAATTTAGCATGGCCAATCCACCTAACCTGCACATCTTTGGACACTAAGGGGCAATTTAGCACGGCCAATCCACCTAACCTGCACATCTTTGGACACTAAGGGGCAATTTATCATGGCTAATCCACCTAACCTGCACATCTTTGGACACTAAGGGGCAATTTATCATGGCCAATCCACCTAACCCGCACATCTTTGGACACTAAGGGGCAATTTAGCATGGCCAATCCACCTAACCTGCACATCTTTGGACACTAAGGGGCAATTTAGCACGGCCAATCCACCTAACACGCAAATCTTTGGACTGTGGAAGGAAATCGGAGCACCTGGAAGAAACCGACGCAGACACTGGGAGAACGTGCAAACTGCACACAGACAGTGACCCGAGGCTGGATCGAACCCGGGTCCCTGGCGCTGTGAGGCAGCAGCGCTAACCACTGTGCCACCATGCCGGCCCAATAGAGAGTGACGATGGTAGACCTGGATGAGGAAATTTGAAAGAAGGCTGAAATCGGGATGGGACCAGCTAGGCCGCAAAGCCTGTTTCCATGCCAACTATCCTCTGTAATCCAGCGCAATTTGAATCATTTCTTCGGAGCCTCGGAGAGAGAAAAAGAGAGAGAGAAATCTTGACAACTGGAAAGAGACAGAGGGAGGGAGAGAGAGAGAGAAACAGAGGGAGAGAGAGAGAACGAGTGAGGCGCCAAGAGGAGAGAGGGAGAGACATGGGAAGAGAGAGTGAGTGAGATACGGAGACGGTCAGGGGAGAGAGCTGAAAAGAGAGAGAGAGTGAGATACCGAGAGAGGGAGGGAGAGAGAAGAGGAGAGAGGGAGAGACATGGCTGGAAATTTACCATCCCGCCCGCCACGGGAATCGGAGTGGGCGAGGGGCGGACCATGGAAAGGTCCGTTTACCTCGGCGGGATTTTCCGGGATTGGGATCAACGAGGCGGGAAATTCCCACCCACGGAAAGAGAGAGAGTGAGTGAGATACCGGGGGGAAGGAGGGAGTAAGAGAGAGAGAGAGAATAGGAGAGAGGGAGAGATACAGAGAGAGCGAGAAAATGACTGTGATACCGAGGGAGAGAGAGTGAGAGAGAGTGAGTGAGATACTGAGGGAGAGAGAGAGTGAGAGAGATACGAGGGGGGGAGAGAGAGAGAGAATGACTGTGATACCGAGGGAGAGAGAGTGAGAGAGAGTGAGTGAGATACTGAGGGAGAGAGAGAGAGTGAGAGAGATACGAGGGGGAAAGAGAGAGTGAGTGAATGAGTGAGGTACTATGGGAGAGAGAGAGTGAGTGAGATGCTGAGGGAGAGAGAGAGTGAGTGAGATGCCGAGAGAGAGAAAGGGGAGACGGAGAGAGAGAGAATGAGTGAGATACGAGGGGGGGAGAGAAAGAGAGAATGAGTGAGTGAATGAGATACCGAGGGAGAGAGAGAATGACTGACATACTGACGGAGAGAGAGAATGAGTGACATACCGAGGGAGAAAGAGAGAGAGAGAGTGCGTGAGATGCTGAGGGAGAGAGAGAGAGGACGGGGAGAAGGAAAGAGAGAGAGAGAGAGAGACGGGCCCAGAGAGAGAAAAGGTGTCAGACAGAAAGCCAGTAATTTGAAAGTGGGACCCTTGGAACTAATCCAAAACGGAGAGATAGTGAGAGAGAGAAAGAGAGACCGAGACAGGCACCGAGAGAGAGAGAGAGAAAGGTCTAAACAGAGGGACAGAAAAGGGCAGAGACAGAGGGCAAAAAACCCAGGCCCGAGAGACAGACGGAAAGATCCAGAAGATGCAGAGAGACAGGAGAGGGCGCGGGGGAGGTCACGCAGAGATAGGCTGCCCACATATTGAGGGCACAGTAAGATCCCAGAGACTCCTCACAAGTTGGCCCAGAGAGTGAGCGGGCCAGTGGGGGAGTGGGGGGAAGGTTGCAGCGAGGGGAGGGGGGCAGGAACCCGGGCTTTGGGGCTCTGAATCGGGGCAGCATCCTGGGCCGAGGAGTGGCCTTCACTCTCTCTGTGATCTTGGTGCCCGTTCAGCATCTTGCTGAAGACACATTTCTCCTTGGAGCTGTCAGGGGAATGAAAAGAGATTGAATAAATGATGATCTTTCAGTCGCTCTGAGTGTGAATTCTTTGTGTGTGTCTTTAGAGACCAAACCTCGGCTTCTCCAACTATTTGGAGCATTGACGGTTAACCCGGGCTGCCTGTAACCCCCTCCCTCTGCTCAACCTTCCATCTCACAGAATCATTGGATAGAATCATAGAATCCCTACAGTGCAGAAGGAGGCCATTCAGCCCATCGAGCCTGGATCGACAACAATCCCACCCTATCGCCATAACCCCAAATATTTACCCTGCTAATCCCCCTGACACTAAGGGGCAATTTAGCATGGCCAATCCACCTAACCTACACATCTTTAGACACTAAGGGGCAATTTAGCATGGCCAATCCATCTAACCCACACATCTTTAGACACTTAGGGGCAATTTAGCATGGCCAATCCACCTAACCTGCACATGTTGAACCTTAAGAGGCAATTTAGCATGGCCAATCCACCTCACCTACACATCTTTGGGCACTAAGGGGTGATTTAGCATGGCCAATCCACCTAACCTACACATCTTTAGACACTAAGGGGCAATTTAGCATGGCCAATCCATCTAACCCACACATCTTTAGACACTTAGGGGCAATTTAGCATGGCCAATCCACCTAATCTGCACATGTTGGACCTTAAGAGGCAATTTAGCATGGCCAATCCACCTCACCTACACATCTTTGGGCACTAAGGGGTGATTTAGCATGGCCAATTCACCTAACCTACACATCTTTGAACACTAAGGGACAATTTAGCACGGCCAATCCCCCTAACCTGCACATCTTTGGACACTAAGGGGCAATTTAGCATGGCCAATCCACCTAACCTACACATCTGTGGACTGTGGGAGGAAACCGGAGCCCCCGGAGGAAACCCACGCAGACACGGGGAGAACGTGCAGACTCCACACAGACAGTGACCCGAGCCGGGAATTGAACCCGCGTCCCTGGCGCTGTGAGGCAGCTGTGCTAACCACTGTGCCACCCCCACTGGTTGGGGGGGTGATAATCTCCCCACAGCACTAAAGGAGGCCATTCGGCCCATCTCCAGAAGAGCTATCCCACTCCATGTTTTTTCTCCACACATTGTCCTTTTCCCAAATATTCATCGGATTCCACACCCCCGCCTCGGTGAAAAGCAAATCTGCTTCCGCCGCCCTTTCAGGCAGCGCCTTCCAGATCCTAACAACTCGTTTGTTAATAACAATCATCTCCTCCTCTACCTTCCCCCTCTCTGTCTCCGCCATCGATTATCTGTCACTCAAATTACTGACTCCCCTGCCCCGCCATTGGAAACACTTTCTCCTGATTCACTCTGTCAGAAAACCGACGGCACAGTTGTTGGCGCTGCTGCCTCACAGCGCCAGGGACCCAGGCTCAACTCCCGGCTTGGGTCACTATCCGTGCGGAGTCTGCACGTTCTCCCCGTGTCTGCGTGGGTTTCCTCCGGGTGTTCCCTCTCCTCCCACAGTCTGAAAGACGTGCTGGTTAGGGTGCATTGGGCCGTGCTAAATTCCTAGAAACACTACAGTGCAGAAGGAGGCCATTCGGCCCATCGAGTCTGCACCGACCACAATCCCACCCGGGCCCTACCCCCACATATTTTACCCGCTAATCCCTCTAACCTACGCATCTCAGGACTCTAAGGGGCAATTTTTTTTTAACCTGGCCAATCAACCTAACCCGCACATCTTTGGACTGTGGGAGGAAACCGGAGCACCCGGAGGAAACCCACGCAGACACGAGGAGAATGTGCAAACTCCACACAGACAGTGACCCGAGCCGGGAATCGAACCCGGGACCCTGGAGCTGTGAAGCAGCAGTGCTAACCACTGCGCTACCGTGCCGCCCCCTCAATGTTACCCGAACAGGCGCCGGAGTGCGGGGCGGACTCGGGGGATTTTCACAGTAACTTCACAGCAGTGTTAAACCAAAAACCCACCGCCCCCCACTCACCTCTCGTGATCTTGAAACACCTGAAAACAGGAGCAGAGATGTTTGGCTGCAATTGTACAGGGCGTCGGTGAGGCCACACCTGGAGTATTGTGTGCAGTTTTGGTGTCCTTATCTAAGTGTAACCCCTGCTAACAACTATATGCTCTGACAAGCTGAGTTCAGTAAAGCTGTACCTGGGATGTGCTCGATGTTATAAGGGGCTACTATGTAAATGTTCAATTAACAGGATCCTGAGTTCTGCGGATAGTTGGGGACCTGTCTCGGGGGCAGGGAATTCATATGGTGTTCGTGGAAGTGGAAATGACTAGGGTTGGGAAGCATTTTCCGATCGGGGCCAGTGTGATCTCCTGGACTCGTTTCGATCGCCTCAGGGGGTCGGAGAGGAATTTCCCAGATTTTTTTTTCCCCATATTGGCCCTGGGGTTTTCACTCTGGGTTTTCGCCTCTCCCTGGAGATCACATGGTCTGGAATGGGGGGGGGTGGGGGTGAGTTAATAGGTTGTGATGAACAAAGCATCGTAGCTGTGAGGGACAGCTCGGTGGATAGGATATTGGTATGTAGATAGGCTGGAAAATTGGGCGGGGATCCTGGATTCAGGATTCAATCCTGGACCGGGGAGCGGCGCGGGCTTGGAGGGCCGAAGGGCCTGTTCCTGTGCTGTATTGTTCTTTGTTCTTAGCGGCTGGTGTTGAGCTCGGCTAAATTTCCTATTTACCAATAAATGTCAGTACGGGCGTGACTGAAAAGGATTAGTGTCTGCAGTTGCAATCTGGAGTAATAACCTATTAATAATAGCGCGGTGCCTCCTAACATGGTAAGTATGGAAACCTGATAATAAGAAAAGGTTCGGGACCACCCTGCAAAAGGAATAACAAAAATAAATTTATTTTCTTGCATTGTTGCATCTCTTGAAACAGGTAAAGAGCCCCAAACTAAAGATTTTTCAATTAAACAGTTTCAACCCTGAGAAATGTTCAAATTATTACCAAGCGCTTGGATTGATAAACGTTGGGGCCCATACGTTGGTGCACATACGAAGCAAACACGCCCTCAACAACACCCTGCTGATACCGTTCAGTGTCTGATAGCATCGTCTCCAGTTACTTACGCAACCACGACACACACAGTCCAGAAGGATCTGCGAGCGGGAAGGTGACGCAGCAGGAAAAGAAAATGCAGCAAGCTGTCCGTGTCGTGACGCGGGTCCAGCGCGCTGAAGTCTGTCCTCCTCGGCAGTGCTACTTTAGCGAGTTAGCTTCAGGCTAATCCTCGTTCTCTCCGTCTTCTCAGTGAAAACTACGCCCGGCGTTTATAGCTGACTGTCCCTCACCGGCAGTTTCTGGCAGAAACGTCCACGCTTGAGAGGACAAGACGATGAGCTTTACACTTTTCCTCAACAGTAATGAAAATAACAAACAGGACTAAACCTTGCTGCCTTTCACTTCAAACTGGAACAAACCGAGTTACTAAACTGCGACAAACACGAGCTTTAACCGCACAGGAATATTTGTGCCCAAACTGTGAAGTATGTTGGTCGACAAATATTATTTGCCTCGACGTTAAAACTGGGTTTTTACCGCATGGAAACAGCTTCCTCTTCCCCATGTGTGTCTCCCCCCACTGCAGCTTCCTCTTCCCCACGTGTGTCTCCCCCCACTGCCTGGGGAAGGCACCTAGAACCCGGCCGGCCCAGGCAAATTCCTCCCCTGACCCCCTTGCTCCACCCACCACGAACCCAAGCACTCGAAACTGAACCTTCACGCTGACCAAGGCGCGCTCCTCCCTGCGGCAACACTTTCAAATTTCACCGTAAGGCGCGCATTGAGCCCGCCTTGAACAGCCGGGGCTCAGGGTTCCTTATCCTCTTCCCCACCCCCTGCCTGGAACACACTCTGCCTCTTTTAGGGCCAACCAAATAAACCAACTCAAGATAAATCAGGAACAAAGTAAAAGGGGCAGCTCCCCCAAAAAGGAAGGGGGAACAGCCCCAACAGAACAGAAGCACAAAGGAAACTCCAAAACATCAAATTATAATCTGATTATCGGGGTCGATAAAGCACCCCAACCCCTGCGGTGCCCAGCGGGCGCGGAAGGCGTCAACCGCCCCCCCCCGTGGACACCGCATGCTCCCTCTCCAGGGACACCCGGCCGCGAACGTAGCCGCGGTAGAGGGGCAGACAGTCAGGATGGACGGTCCCCCCTCGATCGCCCGCTGCCTGGACCGGTAAATGGCGCGTTTCGCCAGGCCCAGGAGCAGGTTCACGAGGAGGTCGCCATCCCGACCCTCCCCTCTCCGCACCGGGTGTCCGTAGATCAGGAGCGTGGGACTGAAACGCAAACAGAACATCAATAAAAGGTTCTTCAGGAAAACAAAAAGGGAGTGCGGCCTAAAACACAAAACATAGACATGGTCCACGGGCTCCACAAGGCCGCAGAAAGGGGCAGGCTTCGGAGCCCGTGAACCAGCGAATCCTACGGTTGTGCGGGACTGCTGCGTGCATCACCCTCCACCCCAGGTCCCCGAGATAATTGGGGGAGATCCCTCCGTAGAGGGACCTCCGCTGGGGGAACCTCCGCCACCCGGCGGCAACAAGGCCCGCCAAGGTGTATCCGGGCGACAGTCGAGGAGGTGGGAGTGGAAGGTGTGCAGTTACTGGCTCAGGGTGTGTGACACAGAGAGAGGCAGAGACAGAGAGACAGTCCTGTTTTAAGGGACAGTTTAGTTTGGGGGCCAGTGTTTGGGAATTGATAAACTGCACTGATATTCCCAAAAACAGCAAGAAGTCTCAGTGTTGAAACATATTAAACTGTTCAGACAGGGACAGACAGAAAGGCCTGAGGATTCAGAGCTTTCTGTCAATGCAAAGATAACTGCCAAGGGCCAAACAGCAAGCTGTGAATTGGAAATCCCTTTCCCAAACCCCCCCCCAGCTTGTCCCACACTGACATTTCCACAGCCCCAACACGTTTACAAATAACCCCCTGGAATTTATTCAAGACTTTGTTCCAAACTGCCGCTCCTTCTTCAACACTCACCCCCCCCCCCCCCCCCCCTCTCAAACTGGCACTCAACCCGTGTCTGCATTGACAGAGTGAGCTTTTAAAGTTTATTTAGTGTCAGAAGCAAGGCTGACATTAACACTGCAATGAAGTTACAGAGAGAGAGAGAGAAAGGCAGAGAGAGACAGAGACAAAGTGAGGGGGGGGGGGGGGTGGAGAGAGAGAGATACTGAATTCAAAATTCTGTGGCTTTTTGAAATTTCAATTCAAACCTGGGGCACTAGACAGAGAGACAGAGAGAGAGAGACAGAGAGAGAGAGACAGAGAGAGAGAGAGACAGAGAGAGAGAGAGACAGAGAGAGAGAGACAGAGAGAGAGACAGAGAGATAGAGAGAGAGATAGAGAGACAGAGAGATAGAGAGATAGAGAGAGAGAGACAGAGAGAGAGAGAGAGACAGACAGAGAGAGAGAGAGAGACAGAGAGAGAGAGACAGAGAGATAGAGAGACAGAGAGATAGAGAGACAGAAAGATAGAGAGATAGAGAGAGAGAGAGAGATAGAGAGACAGAGAGAGAGAGAGACAGACAGAGAGACAGAGAGAGAGAGAGAGACAGAGAGAGAGAGACCGAGAGAGAGACAGAGACAGTCAGAGAGAGAGAGACAGAGAGAGAGATAGAGAGACAGAGAGATAGAGAGACAGAGAGAGAGAGAGAGACAGACAGAGAGACAGAGAGAGAGAGAGACAGAGAGAGAGAGAGAGAGAGACAGAGACAGACAGAGAGAGAGAGACAGAGAGAGAGAGAGAGACAGAGAGAGAGACAGAGACAGACAGAGAGAGAGAGAGAGATATGATCTGTGTCATCCTGGAGTCACCAGACTCTACCACTTCGTCAAAGCCCGCAACCTGCCTTACTCGGTGGAGGATGTCAGGTCAGTGACTAGAAGCTGTCGGATTTGCGCAGAATGCAAACCACACTTTTATCGACCAGACCGGGCACAATTGGTCAAGGCCACTCGCCCTTTTGAGAGGCTGAGTGTGGATTTTAAGGGCCCCCTTCCCTCAACGGACCGGAATGTCTATTTTCTCAACATAATAGACGAGTATTCCCGGTTTCCGTTTGTTTTCCCCTGTGCGGACACGTCAACTGCCACCGTCATTAAGGTTTTCAGTGAACTTTTTACCCTGTTCGGGTACCCCTGCTATATTCATAGCGACAGGGGCTCGTCGTTCATGAGCAACGACTTGAGGCAATTCCTGCTCTCATTCGAGATTGCCTCTAGTAGAACCACGAGCTACAACCCTAGGGGTAACGGACAGGTGGAAAGGGAGAATGCTACAGTCTGGAAGGCTTTCCTACTGGCACTGAAATCCAGGGGCCTTCCAGTCTCCCGTTGGCAGGAGGTCCTTCCAAATGCGCTCCATTCTATCCGCTCCCTCCTGTGTACGGCAACCAATGCTACTCCCCACGAGAGGATGTTCTCATTCCCTCGGAAGTCGTCCTCGGGGACCTCATTGCCAGCCTGGTTGACGTACCCAGGACCCGTCCTTCTGCGGCGCCATGTGAGGGCTCGCAAGTCCGACCCCTTGGTCGAACCGGTCCAACTCCTCCACGCCAACCCTCAGTATGCCTATGTGGCATATCCTGACGGGCGAGAGGACACTGTCTCCATTAGAGACCTGGCGCCCGCAGGGGACGTAGCAACTCCTGTCGCTCCTATTCCCCCAGTCACGAATCCACTACTCCTCATTACTTCCCCAGACGTGGCGCGGTCAGCACCGGGACCAGTGCATAACACTTTTACTCCCATGTACAGCTTGCCTGAGACTCGGAGATCGGCGCCACCACCATCATCACCACCACCACCACCACCAAACGTTCCAGGATCCCCTGCACCATCGCCTCACCAGGGCCGGCCGGCCCGGGAGTCCTTGAGGGGACAGCCAGACGTTGCTTTGGAAAGAGCGCCACCACAAGCACCTGCTCCGGTTTCGCAACCGGTGTTGAGGAGATCGGCACCTGCCCCGGTTTCGCAACCGGTGTTGAGGAGATCGCAGCGTCGGTGCGGTCCTCCAGACCGTCTGGACTTGTGAATCCTGTGATTTTTCTGTTATTGTCTGTTTATATGACCTGTTTTTCGTCCACCCCGCCACCTTTTGTTCTTAAAGGAGGGGTGAATGTGGTGAACCATCGTTGGTTCACCACTGGGGTTTGTTACTATGTTACTGTTGGGCTAGGGTGTTATTACTGTGGGGGTTGTACTATGTTGTTGGGTTAGGGTGTTTACCTGTTATAAGAGTTATCATGGCACATTCCAGTGGGGTCCCGCCTCCGGTGGCGAGGTATAAGACCCCCTGCTCCGGTAGGACCCCTTCAGTCTGAACTGGTGTATTCGTGTTAGTAGTTCCATTGTTACTTTATTAAAGCCTTCAATACCGAAGCCTTGGTTCCATGTGCTTATTGACGCGCATCAGAGAGACAGAGAGATAGAGAGAGAGAGAGAGAGATAGAGAGACAGAGAGAGAGAGAGAGAGAGACAGACAGAGAGACAGAGAGAGAGCGAGACAGAGAGAGAGAGAGAGAGAGACAGAGACAGACAGAGAGAGAGAGAGACAGAGAGAGAGAGAGAGAGGGTATTTAAAGTTTAAGGTTTTAAACTTCATTGATTAGTGTAACAAGTAAGGTTTACATTAACACTGCAATGAAGTTACTGAGATAGAGAGATACAGAGGGAGAGTTTAAAGGCTATTTATTACTGTCACAAGTAAGGCCTACATTAACACAGCGAGAGAGATAGAGGGAGCATCCAGAGTGGGTTCAGTAACACATTTATTTCCCAGCTCTCTCTCTCTCTCTCTGTGACTCCTTAGGGATGAGATATTCAGCTAGGATGGTTTCACTGACCCAGTTCAGCAGACAGACAGGCATTTCCAAATCCAGCCTGGGTCTCAGACACACACACACACCACTCACACATTCCCTCTGCCCTGTCCAAGGGAATGTTTTAAATCCAGGAATTTCCCCTTCCACAGGATTAACCCCTTATGAGCTAATGACAGGACGGGCGATGCAGTTACCAGAAAGCATCACAACAGGTGGGACCGATGTCGGTCCACTAAAAGATAAAATCAGGAGATACGTTCTGGACCTGAGCACCCAGCTAAAAGGGATGCGCAAATCGGTAAGAGATAATCAGGAGATAAAAGACGCAGAGAGAGGGCCGGAAATGTTCCCTGACGTCCCAACAGCGGGAAGTCGCGTCCTAGTGAAAACACTACCCGACAAACCAGGGTTTGCACCAAAGTGGAATGGGCCACATGAGGTTATAATTAGTGGGGACGCCTGTGCCTGGATAGACATAAGAGGGAAAGGTGTCTGGAAGCGCTGGACGCAGCTGAAATTATACAAAGGAGATAAGTAGCTAAATTAATGAACTAACAGAACTGCTTTCCTCAACACAGGCAAAGACTGCAAGCAAGAGCCAGCGTGTTAATAAATAAAATAACTGTAAAAAATTGAATTGTGGTGTTAAGTTTTATAACTGTTGCGGATCTGTATGTAATCGCGTATGTAATTGTATTATTTTGCATTGTGGCAACTGTAAATCTGACTGGGCTGGAAGATAATTTGTTTTACAAAGCTCACATACATTTACACGGGAATCGAACTGTATGTTACCCATTAACACAATCTGTAGAAGCCCTATTTCGTAGCCACCCCTGGGTGGACCCCTCATGACTTATATACAGTAGATACATCAGAGACCCCCTGTAAGGGACAAATTGGCAAATATAAAAGAGGTTTACAGGGGAGATGTGTGGGACTTGTAAACCCCACAAATCCTACATGCGGGGGGTTCCAAAAGGAGGGAGGAAAAGCTTGCCCAGATACTGCAAGCTATCCGCTTTGTTTCACGGGGCAGGGATGGGGATGTGCCTATGCCTTGGTCCCTAAGAATGATTCGTGCGTACAGACACAGTGTGTCCGTCAACATTGTCGGATTAACAAGGGACAGTTTACTTGCACTTGTGATGAACAGAAATGTCTGAATATAACCGCGGGAAGACAGCTTATTTGCGGACAATGCAATGGAACTCACGTAAGCTCAGCCAAATGGACATACCCATTTGATACTTACCAGGTGGGGGGATCAAACGGGAAGCCAAATAAACTGAACAATTGGCAGTATGAGCAAACTCATAATCGGGACACTAAATGTTACCGGGCTGAGAAGGGGTATGTATTCCTCTTCAATGGTACCTACATGACAGAAACACCAACCCTCCCAAACCGTTTTGCGGTAGGAACAATCGGGCCACTGACTGTTCCATGCCCTCAGAAGGGGCACATTCGGAGGAGAATAGTAACCCGGGCTATTAGCAGGGAATTCTGCGCTGACTGGGAAGCCCCAGGTACACTGGGATCCTCACTGGGGTATGGGTTCCTCGGAGCTTTATCTCTAGGAGGGTCAGCCGGGGTAATTGGAGCAAAGAATAGAAACCATATTGTTTGTGGACTAACAATCCTGGGAAACAGCACTTCAAAAGCATTGGAGGCTGTTAACCAAGAAATGGCTGGACTGAGATTGTATGCTCAGCAGACACGATACGCAGTGGACGACCAGTTAGCACAACAAGGGGGAGTGTGTGCAATCATAGGCAACAAATGCATAACCCATGTCACAGATGAGTCTTACAATATTACACAGGTCATCAATGACATCAGGAAACAACTCGATAACTTTAGACAGGGACCCAAGAGAGGAAGTAGTTGGCTGGCTTGGCTGGTGGGAGAGTCCTGGGAGTCGTACCTGTGACATGGATTGGTCATACTCATTGTCATTATAATTGTCTGTTGTCTGACTGTGGGATGCCTTAAAGTCTGTTTTAAAATAACGTTGACAAGAATTGTGCCAGGAGCCAGTGTGTACGTCGAAGAAGAGCCCCTAATGAAGATTCCCGAAGACATCGGAAGAAATGAAGATACTGGAAGAAATGAAGACATCGAAAGAAGCAAAGAAGGAGAGAAGAACGAAGATTTGTAGATGTGAATGTACGATTGTTGGTCTGGGGATTGTTAAAGCCATAATCCGACCAAAAGGAGGGACTGTAAGGGGAAAATAGAAGGAGAGCACACTTTAAAATGGCTGCCTGGCACATAAAGGGTTAACTGGGAAAGGAGCCAAAAAGCAGATACCGGCTCCCACTGATCAGAAATCACTTTAAATCAAAACCTAACAGACAAGTCATTTCTAAATCACAGACAGTGACTCATAGCAAACAAACACCTCAGGAAGCCAAGCCAAGGATCAAGACATCTTTTAAGATAAGGAAAACCCGAAACAAAGGGAATAGATTAGCCTTGGGAAGAGCGGGAAAATATGAATACGAGGAAACCAATTAACACCTGAATGAGCCGAAACCAACCATTGATAGATACAGACATGAGGAAATGTACCCATTCATAAGAACAATACTATGTTAAATATCTATATCTGTTTGTACCTGCCAAAACGATGTGATAATGTTCGAATCACCGGTCCATCCATTGTGTAAAGAGTATAAAGATGGACGGCTCCCGACATCTTACCGAGAGAAAGTCTATCACAGACATGTGCCTTGTCTCCACGGAGCTCCGTTAAATAAATCGTATTTTCTGAATCTCGAAGTCTGACGACGAGTGGATTTTTCCCACAACACACGGGGAGTAGGGGAGAATGTGGGTCTCGCTCCCACGGGGGGAGTGGGGGAGAATGTGGGACTCGCTCCCACGGGGGGAGTGGGGGAGAATGTGGGACTCGCTCCCACGGGGGGAGTGGGGGAGAATGTGGGACTCGCTCCCACGGGGGAGTGGGGGAGAATGTGGGACTCGCTCCCACGGGGAGTGGGGGAGAATGTGGGACTCGCTCCCACGGGGAGTGGGGGAGAATGTGGGACTCGCTCCCAGGGGGGGAGTGGGGGAGAATGTGGGACTCGCTCCCACGGGGAGTGGGGGAGAATGTGGGTCTCGCTCCCACGGGGGGAGTGGGGGAGAATGTGGGACTCGCTCCCACGGGGGGAGTGGGGGAGAATGTGGGACTCGCTCCCACGGGGAGTGGGGGAGAATGTGGGACTCGCTCCCAGGGGGGGAGTGGGGGAGAATGTGGGACTCGCTCCCACGGGGGAGTGGGGGAGAATGTGGGACTCGCTCCCACGGGGGGAGTGGGGGGGAATGTGGGACTCGCTCCCACGGGGGGGGGAGTGGGGGAGAATGTGGATCTCACTCCCACGGGGATTGGTGGAGAATGTTGGACACGCTCCCATGGGGAATGGGGGGAATGTGGGTCTCGCTCCCAAGGGGAGAGGGGAAGAATGTGGAACTCGCTGCCACGGGAAGTGGGCAGAATGTGGGACACGCTCCCTTTGGGGGGATTGGGGGTGAATATGGGTCTCGCTCCCACGGGGGGAGTGGGGGAGAATGTGGGACTCACTCCCACGGGAAGTGGTGAGAATGTGGGTCTCGCTCCCACGGGGGGAGTGGGGGAGAATGTCGAACTCGCTCCCACGGGAAGCGGGGAGAATGTGGGAATCGCTCCCACGGGGAGTGGAGGAGAATGTGGGAATCGCTCCCACGAGGAGTGGAGGAGAATGTGGGACTCACTCCCACGGGAAGCGGGGAGAATGTGGGAATCGCTCCCATGGGGAATGGAGGAGAAAGTGGGAATCGCTCCCATTGGGGGGAGTGGGGGGGGAATGTGGGACTCGCTCCCACGAGGGACTGGGGGGGGAATGTGGGACTCGCTCCCACTGGGGACTGGGGGGGGAATGTGGGACTCGCCCCACTGGGAGTGGGGAGAAAGTGGGACTCGCTTCCATTGCGGAGAGTGGGGAGAATGTGGGACTTTCTCCCACGGGAAGTGGGGAGAATGTGGGACTCGCCCCACTGGGAGTGGGGAGAATGTGGGACTCGCTCCCATTGGGGAGTGGGTGGAGAATGTGGAACTCGCTGCCACGGGATGTGGGGAGAATCTGGGACTCACTCCCACACGGGGAGTGGGGGAGAATGTGGGACTCACTCCCATTGCTGAGAGTGGGGAGAATGTGGGACTTGGTCCCACGGGGCGTGGGGAGAATGCGGGAAACGCTCCCACGGGGAGTAGGGGAGAAAGTGGGACTCACTCCCACGGGAAGTGGTGAGAATGTGGGTCTCGCTCCCATTGGGGAGTGGGTGGAGAATGTGGAACTCGCTCCCACACGGGGAGTGGGGGAGAATGTGGGACTCGCTCCCATTGCGGAGAGTGGGGGAGAATGTGGGAATCACTCCAACAGTGAGTGGGGGAGAAAGTGGGACTCGGTCCCACAGGGAGTGGGGAGAATGTGGGACTTGCTCCCACGGGGGGAGTGGGTGAATGTGGGAATCTCTCCCACGGGGATCGATTGAGGTTAATATTGAACTGGTGAACATTAAAACCGTCCAGAAAGTAATCAAGAATTCTCCGCAAATTGTGACCACACGGTCGGGGGAGGGTGGGGTGAGGGCGGGGGGGAGGGTGGGGGGAATGTGGGTCTATTTTCAGGAATTATCTCTGGTTCTGGAAGCATTAACTGCTTCCTGTGAATGACAGGATGAGAAAGAAATGTTCATCTTCCAGCTGGGCGGCTCGAAAAGGGTTTTGCGGCCTAGGTTCTGGCAGCGAAGCCTGGAGCCTCACTCGCACCAGGAACTGAGGAATTAAAATCAGCCACTCGCCCTTGGCAGAAGGCCAAGGAGACATTGTTAGACTCCTTCTGGGCACCTCCGGTGGGTGGTTCTTGACTTGCTTCTCCAGATCACCCCCTCCCTCCTGTGAGTTCTCTCTTCCTCATTTTACAATTTCCGTCTTCTCCATTTCTCTCTCTATTAAACGCTGCCAAAATGGCTGCCCCACCCTCTCCCCTATCTCTGTAAACTCCTGGTCAGCCATCGCCAACGCTTGTCGGGTCAACGCAGATCAACCGGGAATCGAACCCAGGCCCTCACAGAGCGAGTGTGGGCCCTTATCGGCTGAGTGGCCCGTGACTGTTCAATCCTTCCCTATATCAGCGGGGCACAGACTTGGGAGTGGTCCCTCTGCCTCAGAGCAGCTGAGGTGCGGTGCATCAGGTTTGGATTTCAGGCCATTCGGCTCATCTGCTCTGTGCTGGGGTTCCTGCACCACCCGAACCTCCTCTTCATCCCCTCCTAACCCCTTCCCCCACTCCCCGTGGGAGCCAGTCCCACATTCTCCCCCACTCCCCGTGGGAGCGAGTCCCACATTCTCCCCGACTCCCCCGTGGGAGCGAGTCCCACATTCTCCCCCATTCCCCGTGGGAGCGAGTCCCACATTCTCCCCCACTCCCCCGTGGGAGCGAGTCCCACATTCTCCCCCACTTCCTGTGGGAGCGAGTCCCACATTCTCCCCCACTTCCTGTGGGAGCCAGTCCCACATTCTCCCCACTTCCTGTGGGAGCCAGTCCCACATTCTCCCCACTTCCTGTGGGAGTGAGTCCCACATTCTCCCCACTTCCTGTGGGTGTGAGTCCCACAGTCTCCCCCACTCCCTGTGGGAGTGAGTCCCACATTCTCCCCCACTCCCTGTGGGAGCAAGTCCCACATTCTCCCCCACTTCCTGTGGGAGCAAGTCCCACATTCTCCCCCACTTCCAGTGGGAGCGAGTCCCACATTCTCCCCCACTCCCTGTGGGAGCGAGTCCCACATTCTCCCCCACTTCCTGTGGGAGTGAGTCCCACATTCTCCCCCACTCCCTGTGGGAGCAAGTCCCACATTCTCCCCCACTTCCTGTGGGAGCAAGTCCCACATTCTCCCCCACTCCCCGTGGGAGCGAGTCCCACATTCTCCCCACTCCCTGTGGGAGCAAGTCCCACATTCTCCCCCACTCCCCGTGGGAGTGAGTCCCACATTCTCCCCCACTCCCTGTGGGAGCAAGTCCCACAGTCTCCCCCACTTCCTGTGGGAGCAAGTCCCACATTCTCCCCCACTCCCTGTGGGAGCAAGTCCCACATTCTCCCCCACTTCCTGTGGGAGCAAGTCCCACATTCTCCCCCACTTCCAGTGGGAGCGAGTCCCACATTCTCCCCCACTCCCTGTGGGAGCGAGTCCCACATTCTCCCCCACTCCCTGTGGGAGCGAGTCCCACATTCTCCCCAGAGAATAAAGCCTCAGGGATGTCTCTGGACAGGAAGACTGAGACACTGAATGAGATGTAGTGAAATGTGGGCCATTTCTGACAGATCAGAGGAGATATTTCTTCAATCAGAGGATGGTGAACCAGAGGAATTCCCTACCACACAGGGCTGTGGAGGACAGGTCACTGAATATATTCAAGAAATGCTCATTATCCATGTCTTGTGGAAGCTGGAATCTCACCCAGCCATCCCAGCTGTTTAATCCATAGGCACGGTGGCACAGTGGGTTAACACTGCTGCCTCACATCGCCAAGGACCCGGGTTCGATTCCCGGCTTGGGTCACTGTCTGTGCGGAGTCTGCACGTTCTCCCCGTGTCTGCGTGGGTTTCCTCCGGGTGCTCCGGTTTCCTCTCACACTCCAAAGATGTGCAGGTTAGGTGGATTGGCCATGCTAAATTGCCCCTTAGTGTCCAGAGAAGTGCAGGTTAGGTGGATTAGCCGTGCTAAATTGCCCCTTAGTGTCCAAAGATGTGCGGGTTGGGTGGATTGGCCATGCTAAATTGCCCCTTAGTGTCCAAAGATGTGCGGGTTGGGTGGACTGGCCATGCTAAATTGCCCCTTAGTGTCCAAAGTTGTGCAGGTTAGGTAGATTGGCCATGCTAAATTGCCCCTTAGTGTCCAAAGATGTGCGGGTTGGGTGGATTGGCCATGCTAAATTGTCCCTTAGCGTCCAAAGATGTGCAGGTTAGGTGGATAGGCCATGCTAAATTGCCGCTTAGTGTCCAAAGATGTGCTGGTTAGGTGGATTGGCCATGCTAAATTGTCCCTTAGCGTCCAAAGATGTGCGGGTTAGATGGATTGGCCATGCTAAATTGCCCCTTAGTGTCAAAAGATGTGCAGGCTAGGTGGATAAGCCATGCTAAATTGTCCCTTAGCGTCCAAAGATGTGCAGGTTAGGTGGATAGGCCATGCTAAATTGCCGCTTAGTGTCCAAAGATGTGCTGGTTAGGTGGATTGGCCATGCTAAATTGTCCCTTAGCGTCCAAAGATGTGCGGGTTAGATGGATTGGCCATGCTAAATTGTCCCTTAGCGTCCAAAGATGTGCGGGTTAGATGGATTGGCCATGCTAAATTGCCCCTTAGTGTCAAAAGATGTGCAGGCTAGGTGGATAAGCCATGCTAAATTGTCCCTTAGCGTCCAAAGATGTGCGGGTTAGATGGATTGGCCATGCTAAATTGCCCCTTAGTGTCAAAAGATGTGCAGGCTAGGTGGATAAGCCATGCTAAATTGTCCCTTAGTGTCCAAAGATGTGCGGGTTAGGTGGATTGGCCGTGCTGAATTGCCCTTTAGTGTCAGGGGAATTAGCTGGGTAAATACGTGGGGTTCTGGGGATAGGGCCTGGGTGGGATTGTGGTCGGTGCAGACTCGATGGGCCGAATGGCCTCTTTCTGCCCTGTCGGGATTCTGCATCCTGGGTAATCCAATGCCCCCCCCTCGCCGTAAAAGATAACAGTCCATTCGCTGTACCTGGTACGCTGGCCTTTTGCGATTCGCGCACTGGGGCACCCAGATCCCTCTGCACCTCTGTGGCGTTCTGCAGTCCCTCACCTTTTGGAGCACGAGATTTTATCCTTGCCGCAAAATTTCCACCGTTCGGAATGTCAGGCGTGGAGAAAATATATATTTTTAAAAGGTGGAGGTGGGTCTGTGCTGGGGATTCGAGGGTTAAAACTCGGCAGGGGGGGGCGGAGGGGGTGGGGGGGGTGTGTCCTTGGCTACATCAGCCAGAGGGGGAGGGGGTGGTGGGTGGGCCCTCGATATTGTGGGCGGAGGGTGGGGAGGGAGAGGCGGGGGGGGGGGGGGGGGGGGTGGCTAGGTTGCTTGATGTGGAGGCAGTGTTAGCTTCGGGTGACATTCGGGAGTCAGACCAGCGTCTGGGTTGAGGTGAGTGCTGACTTATTGAGCGCCTGGGCGAATCTGCCTTCCGATGGAATTCTGTGTGGGGGCACGCGCCAGGCCACTGTGGCACTGTGACACCCCCTCCTCCCCTCCCTGCCCCCCCTGCTCTGCGCACGGGAAAGGGGTAGGGTGTTTGAGAAATGTCATGGGGCTGATAACTGGGGAGGAACAGAGAGGGAGAGAGAGAGAGACACGGCATGACTTAACTGTGAGTGAAAGTCTGTGGAGGGTGAATCAATGGTAAAATGAAAGGTAAAAATTGGCCTTGGGGGGGGTCAAGGGGGCAAAGGTGTGCGGGGAAACGGGGGAGGGGGCAAGGGGTAGGTGAGATATGGAGGGAGCTCTCGGAGTTAAGCGGACCCCTCCTCCCCCCTCCATGGCTCGAGAGTTACTGTGTTCCCTTCCGCTCCTCCCGCCTCCCTCGAGAAGTTTACCTCACGACGGGAGTTCTCTACAAAGGAGGGGTTTACGTTAAGAGGGCAAGTAAGGCCGAGACCAGCCTTGTATTCCCTGGAGTGTTGGGGGTGGATCTAATCGAGTTGCTTGAAGAATAGGGGGCAAGCACGGTGGCACAGCGGGTTAGCGCTGCTGCCTCGCGGCGCCAGGGACCCGGGTTCGATTCCCGCATCGGGTCACTGTCTGTGTAGAGTCTACACATTTCCCCCCGTGTCTGCGTGGGTTTCCTCCGGGTGCTCCGGTTTTCTCCCACACTCCAAAGAAATGTGGGTTAGGTGGATTGGCCATGCTAAATTGCCCCTTAGTGTCCAAAGATATGTAGGTTAGGTGGATTAGCCATGCTAAATTGCCCCTTAGTGTCCAAAGATGTGTAGGTTAGGTGGATTGGCCGTGCTAAATTGCCCCTTAGTGTCCAAAGATGTGTAGGTTAGGTGGATTGGCCGTGCTAAATTGCCCCTTAGTGTCCAAAGATGTGCAGGTTAGGTGGATTGGCCATGCTAAATTGCCCCATAGTGTCCAAAGATACGTAGGTTAGGTGGATTGGCCATGCTAAATTGCCCCTTAGTGTCCAAAGATGTGAAGGTTAGGTGGATTGGCCATGCTAAAATGCCCCTTAGTATCCAGAGGTAAGGTGGATTGGCCATGCTAAATAGCCCCTTTGTGTCCAAAGATGTGTTGGTTAGATGGATTGGCCATGCTAAATTGCCCCTTAGTGTCCAAAGATGTGCAGGTTAGGTGGATTGGCCATGCTAAATTGCCCCTTAGTGTCCAAAGATGTGCAGGTTAGGTGGTTTGGTCATGTTAAATTGCCCCTTAGTCTCCAAAGATGTGCAGGTTAGGTGGATTGGCCATGCTAAATTGCCCCTTAGTGTCCAAAGATGTGCAGGTTAGGTGGATTGGTCATGTTAAATTGCCCCTTAGTCTCCAAAGATGTGTAGGTTAGGTGGATTGGCCGTGCTAAATTGCCCGTTAGTTTCCAAAGATGTGCAGGTTGGGTGGATTGGCCATGCTAAATTGCCCGTTAGTTTCCAAAGATGTGTCGGTTAGGTGGATTGGCCGTGCTAAATTGCCCCTTTGTGTCCAAAGATTTGCGGGTTAGGTGGATTGGCCGTGCTAAATTGCCCCTTAATGTCAGGGGGATTAGCAGGGTAAATATGTGCTACATATGGGCTACGGGGATTGGGCCTGGGTGAGATTGTTATCGGTGCAGGTTTGATGGGCTGAGTGGCCTCCTTCTGCACTGTAAGGATTCTATGATTCGATTGGGTCGATGCGGGGGTTGTGGGGGGACGATTCAGAACAAGGTCGGCGGGGGGAACAAAATTATAAAATTCGGGTGCAGGGGGCTGAGAGGGGTGTGGGGGGGACATCAAGAAGTACTTCCTCACACAAAGGGGAGTGGGTCTCTCGACCGCTCACCCTCCCACCCCCACTGCGAAACAAAAATTGTCAACAGGAAAGGAAATTAAGGGTCACGGAACCAAAACTCGTCGCGATGACCCTCTACCCCAGCCGTGGGCGACCTGCGTCCCTGGGGATGGGTGGGTCCATAATGCGGCCCATCTGCGTTCTGAGTTTGGCCCCTCCCAACAGACATTTTGTTGACCTTTGCCCCCACGTAGGGTTTCCACATTCTGCTGAGTTTTTTTTTTCATGCCAGTCTGGCTGATGCGATTCGCGCGTGAAGCAAGGATGAGTGAAGTGAGGTGAGTGCTGGTAGCTCACAACATTGTCTGCGAGAGCCTCGCGCTCTCTCTGTGCCCAAAGCGTCAATCTTCACTTTGTTTTTACCGTGTGAATTTGACGACTGTTTTATTAATGAATAAACCAGTCAGCATTTTCTCGAACTGGTTGTGAAATATTCGGTGTGTATGAAATGTATTGAATCTTATCCATGGGGTCACAGTGAGTGGACAAGCTCCTTTCCAATCCCGCGGCCTGCTGAGATGAGGGAGGGTCTCTCGTGCGGCCTACTCAACCCGCCTCAGTTACCCACCGTTCCTCTGATTGAACGGGGTAGAAGGGAGAAGGGATTAAAGGGACAGTTTTCCTCTGCTGCCTCCGAGATATCTACGGCCTTCTGTCCTGATGTAAACTGGCCCTGCCTCGCATTTTCAAATCTCTCCACAGTCTCACTGCTTGCCTCGCTCCCTGTTCCCCTCCGAGATCTCTGCCCTCCACCAATTCCGCCCTCTCTAACACCCATCGATTCCCATCGCTCCCACATTGGGTGGCCATGTGAACAGCTGCCTGGGTCCCCCAACCTCTGGAAACTAAACCCCTCCACCCCTCTCTGTCTCTCTCTTTCTGTCTCTCTTTTTCTGTCTCTCTCTCTCTCTCTGTCTCTCTCTGTCTCTCTCCCTCTCTCTCTCTTTCTCTGTCTCTCTCTCTCTCTCTCTGTCTCTCTTCATCTGTCTCTCTGGCTCTGTCTCTGTCTCTTTCTCTGTTTCTCTGTCTCTCTCCCTTTCTCTGTCTCTCCCTTTCTCTCTGTCTCCCTCACCCTCTCTTTCTCACTCTGTCCCTCTGTCTCTCTGTCTCTCTCTCTCTCTCACTCTGTCTCTCTCTCTCTCTCTCTGTCTCTCACTCTGTCTCTCTGTCTCTCTCTCTGACTCTCTCTCTCGGTCTCTCTTTCTCACTCTGTCCCTCTGTCTCTCTGTATCTCTCTCTCGCTGTGTCTCTCTCTCTCTTTCTGTCTCTCTCGCTCTCTCTCGCTCTGTCTCTCTCTGTCTCTCTCTCTCTATCTCTGTCTCTCTCTGTCTCTCACTCTGTCTCTCTCTCACTCTGTCTCTCACTCTCTCCTTCTGTCTCTCTCGTTCTGTCTCTCTCGTTCTGTCTCTCTCGCTCTGTCTTTCTCTCTGTCTCTCTCTCTCTGTCTCTCACTCTGTCTCTCGCTCTCTCTCTCTGTCTCTCTGTCTCTGTCTCTCGCTCTCTCTCTCTCCTTCTGTCTCTCTCTCTCTGTCTCTCTCCTTCTGTCTCTCTCTCTCTGTCTCTCTCTCTCTGTCTCTCTCTGTCTCTGTCTCTCTCTGTCTCTCTCTCTGTCTCTCTCTCTCTCTCTGTCTCTCTCTCTCTCTCTGTCTCTCTCTCTCTCTCTGTCTGTCTCTCTCTGTCTCTCACTCTCTGTGTCCCTCGCTTTTCTCCTTTAAGACGTTGCTTAAAATCAATCTTTTTGATCAAGTTTTTGATCTCCTGTCTGTAATATCTCCTTCTGTGGTTGGGGTCGAATCTGCCTTTTTGTTGTCATTTCTGTGACCTTCGCAGAGAGAGAGAGAGAGAGACAGACAGAGAGAGAGACAGAGAGAGAGAGAGAGTGAGAGATAGAAAGAGAGTGAGGGAGACAGAGAGAGAGAGAGAGTGAGAGAGAGAGATAGAGAGACAGAAAGAGAGAGAGACAGAGAGATAGAGTGGGAGAGAGACAGAGAGAGAGAGAGAGACAGAGAGTGAGAGAGAGATAGAGAGACAGAGAGACAGAAAGAGAGAGAGATAGAGTGGGAGAGAGACAGAGAGAGAGACAGAGAGAGAGAAACAGAAAGAGAGAGAGAGAGAGACAGAGTGGGAGAGAGACAGAGAGAGAGACAGAGAGGCAGAGAGAGAGAGAGGCAGAGAGAGAGAGAGAGACAGAGAGAGAGAGATAGAGTGTGAGAACAAAGAACAATACAGCACAGGAACAGGCCCTTCGGCCCTCCAAGCCTGCACCGACCATGTGCCCAACTAGACCATTCTTTTGTATCCCTCTATTCCCAGTCTGTTCATGTGGCTATCTAGATAAGTCTTAAACCATCCCAGCGAGTCCCCCTCAATCACCTTGCCCGGCAGTGCATTCCAGGCCCCCACCACCCTGTGTGTAAAATACGTCCCCCTGACATCTGTGTTAAACCTTCACCACCCCCCCCCCCCTCACCTTGAACCCGTGACCCCTTGTGTTCGTCACCTCCGACCTGGGAAAAAGCTTCCCACTGTTCACTCTATCTATGCCCTTCATAATTTTATACACCTCTATTAGGTTGCCCCTCATCCTCCGTCTTTCCAGGGAGAACAACCCCAGTTTACCCAATCTCTCCTCATAGCTAAGACCCTCCATACCAGGCAACATCCTGGTAAACCTTCTCTGTACTCTCTCCAAAGCCTCCACGTCCTTCTGGTAGTGTGGCGACCAGAACTGGACGCAGTATTCCAAATGCGGCCGAACCATCGTTCTATACAGCCGCAACATCATATGCCAACTTTAATATTCTGTGCCCCGTCCAATAAAGGCAAGCATGCCATATGCCTTCTTCACCACCCTCTCCACCTGTGCTGCCACCTTTAAGGATCTGTGGACTTGTACACCCAGGTCCCTCTGTGTGTCTATACTCCTGATGGTTCTGCCATTTATTGTATAGCTCCCCTTTACATTAGATCTCCCGAAATGCATCACTTCGCATTTATCTGGATTAAATTCCATCTGCCATTTCTCCACCCAATGTTCCAGCCGATCTATATCCTGCTGTATTCTCTGACAATGTTCATCACTATCCGCAACTCCAGCAATCTTCGTGTCGTCCGCAAACTTACTGATCACACCAGTTACATCTTCCTCCAAATCATTTATATATATCACAAACAGCAGAGGTCCCAGTACAGAGCCCTGCGGAACACCACTAGTCACAGACCTCCAACCGGAAAAAGACCCCTCCACTGCTACCCTCTGTCTTCTATGGCTAAGCCAGTTCTCCACCCATCTAGCTAGCTCACCTTTTATCCCGTGAGATTTAACCTTTTGCACCAGCCTGCCATGAGGGACCTTGTCAAACGCTTTACTAAAATCCATGTAGACGACATCCACGGCCCTTCCCTCGTCAATTGTTTTTGTCACCTCCTCAAAAAACTCAACCAAATTTGTGAGGCATGACCTCCCTCGTACAAAACCATGTTGTCTATCGCTAATGAGACTATCCAGTTCTAAATGTGTATAGATCCTATCTCTAAGAACCTTCTCCAACAATTTCCCTACCACGGACGTCAAGCTCACTGGCCTATAATTACCCGGGTTATCCTTGCTACCCTTCTTAAATAACGGGACCACATTTGCTATCCTCCAATCCTCTGGGACCTCACCTGTGTCCAGTGAAGAGACAAAGATTTCTGTTAGAGGCCCAGCAATTGCATCTCTCGCCTCCCTGAGGAGTCTAGGATAGATGCCATCAGGCCCTGGGGATTTGTCTGTCTTAATGTTTCCTAAAAAACCTAACACTTCCTCCTTTGTAATTGAGATTTTTTCTAACGGGTCAACACATCTCTCTGAGACACTGCCAGTCAACATG
The DNA here is from genome assembly GCF_964213995.1 of Mustelus asterias. Lineage (NCBI taxonomy): Eukaryota > Metazoa > Chordata > Chondrichthyes > Carcharhiniformes > Triakidae > Mustelus > Mustelus asterias. The sequence goes on from NW_027591123.1 coordinate 26,531, forward strand.
TCCCTCTCCTTTGTGAATACTGATGCAAAGTATTTGTTTAGGATCTCTTCCTTTGGTTCTAAGCATAATTCCCCTCCTTTGTCCCTGAGAGGTCCGATTCTTTCCCTAACAACCCTCTTGTTCCTAACGTATGTATAAAATGCCTTAGGATTCTCCTTAATCCTGTCTGTCAAGAACATTTCGTGACCCCTTTTTGCCCTTCTAACTCCCTGTTTGAGTTCTTTTCTACTTTCTCTGTATTCCTCCAGTGCTCCATCTGTTTTTAGCTGCCTGGACCTCATGTATGCCTCTTTTTTCTTTTTGATTAGACCCACAATTTCACTGTTTATCCATGGCTCCCGAATCCTACCTTTCCTGTCCTTCCTCTTTACAGGCACATGCCTGCCCTGCAGTCCTATCAACTGCTCCTTAAAAGACTCCCACATGCCAGATGTGGATTTACCCTCGAACAGCCTCTCCCAATCAACAGCCACCAAATCCTGCTGTAGTTAGCCTTCCCCCAATTCAGCATCTTACCCATAGGACAACACTCATCTTTTTCCAAAACTATCCTAAAGTTTACAGAGCTGTGGTCACTATTTGCCACATGTTCCCCCACTGAAACTTTGATGACCTGACTGGGCTCATTCCCCAGTACTAGGTCCAGTATAGCCCCCTCTCTAGTTGGACTGTCAACATGTTGTTCCAAAGAACCTTCCTGTACGCATTTTATAAATTCTTCCCCGTCCAGGCCCCCAGCCCTAAGTGATTTCCAGTCTATGTGAGGGAAATTAAAGTCTCCCACTGCAACAACCCTATTTTTCCTGCACCTGTCCAGAATCTCCTTACATATCCGTTCCTCAACTTCCCGTGGGCTGTTGGGAGGCCTGTAGTATACCCCCAGCATAGTGACTGCACCCTTCCTGTTTCTGAGCTCCACCCACAGTGTCTCGTTACCTGACCCTTCCATATTGTCCACCCTCTGTACCGCTGTAATATGCTCCCTAACCAGCATTGCTAGTCCCCCACCTCTTCCAGCCCCTCCTCTGTCTCGCCTAAAACACTTGTACCCCGGAATATTCAGCTGCCAGTCCTGTCCTTCTTTTAACCAAGTCTCCGTCACCGCAACCACATCCAAGTTCCGCGCAAGCATTAAGGCTCTAAGCTCGTCTGTCTTGCCCGTGACGCTCCTTGCATTGAAGCAGATGCACTCCAGACCTCCAGGCCCACTGAGGTCATCCTCCCCCAGAATGCTCTTCCTCTTAGATAGCCTTGTCTTGGCCCCATGCTCGTCCCCAGTCTCTACGCTTGGTGACCTATTGTTCTGATTCCCACTCCCCGCCACATTCGTTTAAACCCACCCGAACTGCACTAGCAAAACTCCCAGCTCGGATATTCGTGCCCCTCCAGTTTAGGTGTAAACTGTCCTTCTTGTACAGGTGCCATCCTCTCTTGAAGACTTCCCAGTGATCCACGAATTTGAAACCCTCCCTCCTGCACCAGTCCTTTAGCCACACATTCAGCTGTACAATCTCCCACGGGGAGTGGGGGAGAATGTGGGACTCGCTCCCACGGGGAGTAGGGGAGAATGTGGGACTCGCTCCCACGGGGGAGTGGGGGAGAATGTGAGACTCGCTCCCATGGGGAGTGGGGGAGAATGTGGGACTCGCTCCCACGGGGAGTGGGGGAGAATATGGGACTCGCTCCCACGGGGGAGTGGGGGAGAATGTGAGACTCGCTCCCATGGGGAGTGGGGGAGAATGTGGGACTCGCTCCCACGGGGGAGTGGGGGAGAATGTGGGACTCGCTCCCACGGGGAGTGGGGGAGAATGTGAGACTCGCTCCCATGGGGAGTGGGGGAGAATGTGGGACTCGCTCCCACGGGGAGTGGGGGAGAATGTGGGACTCGCTCCCACGGGGGAGTGGGGGAGAATGTGAGACTCGCTCCCATGGGGAGTGGGGGAGAATGTGGGACTCGCTCCCACGGGGGAGTGGGGGAGAATGTGGGACTCGCTCCCACGGGGAGTGGGGGAGAATGTGAGACTCGCTCCCATGAGGAGTGGGGGAGAATGTGGGACTCGCTCCCACGGGGAGTGGGGGAGAATGTGGGACTCGCTCCCACGGGGGAGTGGGGGAGAATGTGGGATTCGCTCCCACGGGGAGTGGGGGAGAATGTGGGACTCGCTCCCACGGGGGAGTGGGGGAGAATGTGGGACTCGCTCCCACGGGGGAGTGGGGGAGAATGTGGGACTCGCTCCCACGGGGGAGTGGGGGAGAATGTGGGACTCGCTCCCACGGGGGAGTGGGGGAGAATGTGGGACTCGCTCCCACGGGGAGTGGGGGAGAATGTGGGACTCACTCCCACGGGGGAGTGGGGGAGAATGTGGGACTCGCTCCCACGGGGGAGTGGGGGAGAATGTGAGACTCGCTCCCATGGGGGAGAATGTGGGACTCGCTCCCACGGGGGAGTGGGGAGAATGTGGGACTCGCTCCCATGGGGAGTGGGGCAGAATGTGGGACTCGCTCCCACGGGGGAGTGGGGAGAATGCGGGACTCGCTCCCACGGGGGAGTGGGGGGAGGTGAATAGTGTTGATGTGTTGAAAGGAGGAAGGTGGACAAAGACCTGAGACGGGAAAGGGATGGAAGGATATGGGAATGGGGGAATGAGTTGAAGAGGGGTGGCGGAGGGAGGAGGAACAGGCAGAATAGAAACACCAGCGTGGAGTAGATGGGCTGAATGGCCTGTTTACGTGCCGTGAGCCGCGAGCCATTCTGGATCGATTCAGAACTCAGTTGAAGGATTCCATCCCTCCACAATACTAACCTGCTGACTCGTGCCCGGCCCTGTCTCAGTGGACCTCACTCCTGCCTCTGGGTCACAGGAACCCCCACCCCTGAGGCTGAGGCCCACAATCTAGGCCGACTTTCCCAGTGCAGGAGTGCCGCTGTGCCGTCAGTGCCGACTTTCAGAGAGAGGCCTATCGGAGAAGCCTAAGGCCTACTCAGCAGGATCTGAATCGCCCCACAGCCACAGCTGGGGTGGGGGTGGGAGTGGGGAAGGGGAGGGACCTCAGGGAGGGAGTTCCGCCAATATTTATCCCCCCCCGTGACTAAAAACAGGTGACCCGGGCTCCCCCGGCATTGTCGCTTGTGGGATCTTTCTGTGTACGGGCTGGTTTCCCCCCGCCCCCCCCCCTCCCCGCCACTTCCTTCCAGAGGCGTCCTGGGTCCCCCCCCCTGTCCAGGATGTCGACGGGGATAGATCAAGGCAAGTTCCCCTTCACCTCAATATCGCAACCACGCCGGACGTGAGGCTTGCCGGGGGGGGGGGGAGCTTGGCAGAGAGGCCTTCTGGAAAATTCCAAAGGTCGCCCTCAGCAAACGCAGGGGATAAACATTCTTGCGTCACTGGAGACTCTGTGTCCCGGGCAGCTCAGTCACGGGCGAGAGGGAAATAACAGGAAATCTACCCTCCTATCCTGCCCCCTCCCCTGCTCAACTTCCCCCGCCTTACCCCAGGCTTTTCGCAAGGCCCAAATCCACCCCACCGAGGGACTGACTCCCGGTTATTCTGCCCCCGCATGGCCCTGGGCCCCCACTCCCAGAGTCGCAGGATCCTTAGGGAGCAGAAAGAGGCCATTCGGCCCATCCTGTCCGAACCGTCTCTCTCCCAACGAGCATCGTGAATGAGTGCCCATTCCCCTAGCTTTTCCCTGTAACTCCCCTGCAGATTAAAAAAATAAAGAACAGTGCAGCCCAGGAACAGGCCCTTCGCCCCCCCCCCCCCCCCCCCCGCCCCCCCACACCCCCGCACCCCCCCCAAGCCTCCGCCAATCACATTGTCCTATCCACACCAACCTTTTCCCCCTTCTCTTGAACCTGTGCCCCCTTTTGCAATTGTCATTTCTGCCCTGGGAAAAAGCTTCCAACTGTTCACCCTATCGATACCCCCTCATAATTTTATAAACTTCTATCAGGTCACCCCCTCAGCCTCCGTCTTTCCAGGGAGAACAATCCCAGTTTATTCAATCTCTCCTCCGAGCTAATACACTCAAATAATCATCCAGTTCCCTCTGGGAGGCCTCGATTGAACCTACCTCCACCACACTTCCAGGCAGCGCATTCCAGACCCCAACCACTCGCTGGGTGAAATAGATTTTTTCCCTCACATCACTTTCGCCTCTTTTGCAAATCGCTTCAAATCTCTCGTTCTCGATCCTTTCCCGAGCGGGAACTGTTTCTCCCTCTCTACTCTGTCCCAGCCACCTCTCATGATCTTGAACATCTCTATCAAATCTCTGTCCAAAGATGTACGGGTTAGGTGGATTGGCCATGCTAAATTGCCCCTTGGTGTCTAAAGATGTGTAGGTTAGGCAGATTGGCCATGCTAAATTGCCCTTTAGTGTCCAAAGATGTGTAGGTAGGTGGATTGGCCATGCTAAATTGCCCCTTAGTGTCCAAAGATGTGTAGGTTGGGTGGATTGGCCATGCTAAATTGCCCCTTAGTGTCCAAAGATGTGTAGGTTGGGTGGATTGGCCATGCTAAATTGCCCCTTAGTGTCTAAAGATGTGTAGGTTGGGTGGATTGGCCATGCTAAATTGCCCCTTAGTGTCCAAAGATGTGCAGGTTAGGGGTATTGGCCATGCTAAATTGCCCCTTTGTGTCCAAAGATGTGTAGGTTGGGTGGATTGGCCATGCTAAATTGCCCCTTAGTGTCCAAAGATGTGCAGGTTAGGGGATTGGCCATGCTAAATTGCCCCTTAGTGTCCAAAGATGTGTAGGTTAGGTGGATTGGCCATGCTAAATTGCCCCTTAGTGTCCAAAGATGTGCAGGTTAGGGGGATTGGCCATGCTAAATTTCCATATCATCCTAGAATCCCTACAGTGGAGAATGATGCCATCCGGTCCATTGAGTTTGTACCGACCACAATCCCACCCAGACCCTATTCCCATAACTCCACACATTTCCCCTGATAACCCGCCTGACACTAGGGTCATTTTAGCATGGCCAATCAACCTAACCCGCATATCTTTGGACTGTTGGAGGATACCGGAGCACCCGGAGGAAACCCACGCAGACACGGGGAGAACGTGCAGACTCCACACAGACAGTGACCCGAGGCCGGAATTGAACCATGCTAAATTGGCCATGCTAAATTGCCCCTTAGTGTCCAAAGATGTCCAGGGTAGGTGGATTGGCGTTGGTGGATGGTGGATGGTCCCTGGTGCTGTGAAACAGCAGTGCTAACGCTGGCCCTCAGTGTCCAAAGATGCGTAGGTTAGGTGGATTGGCCGTTCTAAATTGCCCCTTAGTGTCAGGGGGATTAGCAGAGTAAATATGTGGAGTTATGGGGATAGGGCCTGGGTGGGATTGTTATCAGTGCAGGCTCGATGGGCTGAATGGCCTCATTCTGCACTGTAGGGATTCTATAATTCATAGAATCATAGAATCATCATAGAAACCCTACAGTGCAGAAGGAGGCCATTCGGCCCATCGAGTCTGCACCGACCACAATCCCACCCAGGCCCTACCCCCACATATTTACCCGCTAATCCCTCGAACCTACACATCCCAGGACTCTAAGGGGCAATTTTTTTAACCTGGCCAATCAACCTAACCCGCACATCTTTGGACTGTGGGAGGAAACCGGAGCACCCGGAGGAAGCCCACGCAGACACGAGGAGAATGTGCAAACTCCACACAGACAGTGACCCGAGCCGGGAATCGAACCCGGGACCCTGGAGCTGTGAAGCAGCAGTGCTAACCCACTGCGCTACCGTGCTCTATGATGCTCTCTCTGCTTCCTTCTCTCCAAGGAGATCAGTCCTAACCTCTCCAACCTATCCTCATGACTGAAGTCTCTCACCCCTGGGACCATTCTTGTAAACCTCTTCTGCACTCTCAATGGACATAAAACATTACAGCGCAGTCCAGGCCCTTCGGCCCTCGATGTTGCGCCGACCAGTGAAACCAATCTAAAGCCCCTCT
>NW_027591123.1:37500-112475 GCF_964213995.1 Mustelus asterias
CCCTTAGTGTCCAAAGATGTGCAGGTTAGGTGGATTGGCCATGCTAAATTGCCCCTTAGTGTCCAAAGATGTGCAGGTTAGGTGGATTGGCCGTGCTAAATTGCCCTTTAGTGTCCAAAGATGTGTAGGTTAGGTGGATTGGCCATGCTAAATTGCCCCTTAGTGTCCAAAGATGTGTAGGTTAGGTGGATTGGCCATGCTAAATTGTCCCTTGGTGTCCACCTAACCTCCACATCTTTGGACTGTGGGAGGAAACCGCAGCACCCGGGGGAAACCCACGCAGACACGGGGGGAACGTGCAGACTCCACACAGACAGTGACCCGAGGCCAGGAATCGAACCCGGGTCCCTGGCGCTGTGAGGGAGCAGTGTTACCACTGTGCCTCCCCACAGTATTCAAGGTGTATTCGGATGTATTGAAGAGGCGGCTGGATATAGCACTTGGGGGCGAACGGGATCAGAGGTTATGGGGGGAAGGCAGGATTAGGCTATTGAGTTGGATGATCAGCCATGATGGTGATGAATGGGGGAGCAGGCTCGAAGGGCCGAATGGCCTCCTCCTGCTCCTATCTTCCATGCTTCTATATGATGTTTAGCTCTTCACTGACTTACTCCACTCCAAGGTAGTTCCTGACCCTTCCCTCCCCCACTCACTCGTCGCCACGCCAACAGATTTGACTATTCCAAGAAGGCAAGCCTTCCCACCCACCTCGGGGGGAACATTCCCTCCCCCAGTTATCTAGCTTGACACAGAGGAGGCAAGAAGCACCGTGGGCGTAGGCCTCCCTCCTCCACCTCCACATCTTCCCTCCTGTTCCCTCGAGATAGGACAAGGCTGAGGGGGTGGGGGGAGTTTCGGTGACCTCCTCCTTCAGCGCTTGGGCCCAATTGGGAGGCTGAAACCCTCTTGGAAGTTCAGAGTCAGTCTGTCTGACAGACCTACTGCACAGAAGGAGGCCCTTCGGCCCCTCTCCACTGCTCTACTACTACCCCCCCCACCCCTCTTGTGAAATTATTCATTCTCTCCTCTCCCTCATGGGTAAAGTTTAAAGTTTATTTATTGGTCACACGTAGGCTTACATTAACACTGCAATGAAGTTACTGTGAAAATCCCCAAGTCACCACACTCCGGCGCCTGTTCGGGTAACACTGAGGGAGAATTTAGCACCCAACCCGCACACCTTTGGACACTAAAGGGCAATTTCGACTGGCCAATCCACCTAACCTACACATCTTTGGACACTAAGGGGCAAATTCGACTGGCCAATCCACCTAACCTACACATCTTTGGACACTAAAGGGCAATTTAGCATGGCCAATCCACCTAACCTGCACATCTTTGGACACTAAGGGGCAATTTAGCATGGCCAATCCACCTAACCTACACATCTTTGGACACTAAAGGGCAATTTAGCATGGCCAATCCACCTAACCTACACATCTTTGGACACTAAAGGGCAATTTAGCATGGCCAATCCACCTAACCTACACATCTTTGCACACTAAGGGGAAATTTAGCATGGCCAATCCACCTAACCTACACATCTTTGGACACTAAAGGACAATTTAGCATGGCCAATCCACCTAACCTACACATCTTTGGACACTAAGGGGCAATTTAGCACGTCTCTCGGACTGTGGGAGGAAACCAGAGCACCCGGAAGAAACCCATGCAGACACGGGGGGAGAATGTGCAGACTCCACACAGACAGTGACCCAAGCCGGGAATCGAACCCGGGCCCCTGGCTCTGTGAGGCAGCAGTGCTAACCCACTGTGCTACCACGCCGCCAGTAGCGAATTCCCAATCGCCCACAAACACCCGTTAAACAGTTCCTCCTCCCAACTGCCCCCCCTCCCCCTTCCCTAGCCCCCCCCCCCCCCACTTAGCCCTTAAATCTGTGACCACCCCCACACCCCCCATCCCCTACTCACCTTTTAGCCCCATCAACTAAAGTATCGGTTTTTTTCTTGATCGGAACCTGACACCACTTATCGGATCACCCCCTCAACCAATTCTCCTCCATGTTGCACAACCCCAGCTTCTCCAACCCACCCCCACTCCCCAAATCACCATCCCCACCCCCCAACCTCTGCCCCCACCCGCTCATCGCCAGAACCATCCTGCCAAATCTCCTCCCTTTCGAAAGAGGGGTGACCAGGACAGGTAGTTTATTATTAATTCATTCTTAGTACATTGGCGTCGCCGGCTGGGCCCAGCATTTATTGCCCATCCCTAGTTGCCCCTTGGAGGGCAGTTGAGAGTCAACCACATTGGCTGTGGCTCTGGAGTCACATGTAGGCCAGACCGGGTAAGGACGGCAGATTTCCTCCCCTAAAGGAACCAGATGGGTTTTTCCGACAATGGGTCATCAGTAGATTCTTAATTCCAGATATTTTTTATTTGGACTCAAATTCCACCATCTGCTGCGGCGGGATTCGAACCCGGGTCCCCGAGAACATTAGCTGAGTTTCTGGACTAATAGCCTAGCAATAATACCAACGAGGGCATCGCCTGCCCAATGGTGTAAGCAGAGGCAATGCCCAATTGGCACGGTCGAAGGGCCTGGACAGGGGCGCGGGGTGTTGGGGAGGGGGAACACTGGGGCAACTCCAAGCAGGCACGGAAGGTTGGATCAGCTATGTAAAAATGGTGGGAGTGAGGAAGGAGGAAGATGGTGGAATAGAGGTATTGTCATTGGGCTAGTAATCACCTGTAGGCCAGGCTGGGTAAGGAAGGCAGATTTCCTTTCCTCAACTTTGATGTTGATTTGATTTATTATTGTCACATGTATCGGGATACAGTGAAAAGTATTGTTTCTTGCGCGCTATACAGACAAAGCATACCGTTCATAGAGTACATAGGGGAGAAGGATTTGATTTATTATTGCCACATATGTTGGTATACGGTATTAGGATGAGGAACGGGTTGAGGACTCTGGGTCTGTACTCGTTGGAGTTTAGAAGGATGAGGGGGGGATCTTATTGAAACTTACAGGATACTGCGAGGCCTGGATAGAGTGGACGTGGAGAGGATGTTTCCACTCGTGGGAAAAACTAGAACCAGAGGGGGCACAACCTCAGGCTGAAGGGACGATCCTTTAAAACAGAGATGAGGAGGAATTTCTTCAGCCAGAGAGTGGTGAATCTGTGGAACTCTTTGCCGCGGAAGGCTGTGGAGGCCGGGTCATTGAGTGTCTTTAAGACAGAGATAGATGGGTTCTTGATCAATGAGGGGATCAGGGGTTATGGGGAAAAGGCTGGAGAACGGGGTGAGAAAAATATCAGCCATGATTGAATGGCGGAGCAGACTCGATGGGCCGAATGGCCTCATTCTGTTCCTATGTCTTACGGTCTTATGAAAAGTATTGTTTCTTGCGCGCTATACAGACAAAGCATACCGTTCCTAGAGTACATAGGGGAGAAGGATTTGATTTATTATTGTCACATGTATTGGGATACAGTGAAAAGTATTGTTTCTTGCGCGCTATACAGACAAAGCATACCGTTCATAGAGTACATAGGGGAGAAGGATTTGATTTATTATTGTCACATGTATTGGGAGACAGTGAAAAGTATTGTTTCTTGCGCGCTATACAGACAAAGCATACCATTCATAGAGAAGGAAAGGAGAGGGTGCAGAATGTAGTGTTACAGTCATAGCTAGGGTGTAGAGAAAGATCAACTTAATGTGAGGTAGGTCCATTCAAAAGTCTGACAGCAGCAGGGAAGAAGCTGTTCTTGAGTCGGTCGGTGCGTGTCCTCAGACTTTTGTGTCTTTTTCCCGACGGAAGAAGGTGGAAGAGAGAATGTCCGGGGCGTGTGTGGGGGTCCTTGATTATGCTGGCTGCTTTTCCCCGAGGCAGCGGGAAGTGTAGACAGAGTCAATGGATGGCACGGTAGCACAGTGGTTAGCACTGCTGCTTCACAGCTCCAGGGTCCCGGGTTCGATTCCCGGCTCGGGTCACTGTCTGTGTGGAGTTTGCACATTCTCCCCGTGCCTGCGTGGGTTTCCTCCGGGTCTCCGGTTTCCTCCCACAGTCCAAAAATGTGCGGGTTAGGTGGATTGGCCAGGTTAAAAATTGCCCCTTAGAATCCTAAAATGCGTAGGTTAGAGGGATTAGCGGGTAAATATGTGGGGGTAGGGCCTGGGTGGGATTGTGGTCGGTGCAGACTCGATGGGCCGAATGGCCTCCTTCTGCACTGTAGGGTTTCTATGGGAGGCTGGTTTGCCTCCCATTAGTGACCCAAATGGGGGTTTCAATGACAATCGATAGCGACAAAGAAACATAGAAGATAGGAGCAGGAGGAGGCCATTCGGCCCTTCGAGCCTGCTCCGCCATTCATCACCATCATGGCTGATCATCCAACTCAATAGCCTAATCCTGCTTCCTCCACCATTTTCCCTGATCCCTCTCGCCCCAAGCGAACTTCTTCTTGACAACATACTGGGCCGGATTTTCCGGCTATGTTCACCCCAAAACCGGAAAATCCAGCCAAGGTCAACAGACCTTTCCCTGGTCTGCCCCTCACTCGCTACGATTCCCGGGGCAGGCGGGACACGAAAATTTGCCCCCACGACATTTTTGGCCTCCTTTACTTTCTGTGGGAGTGAATTCCACACAGCCACCACCCTCTGGGTGAAGAAATTTCTCCTCACCTCAGTTCTAAACGGGCAGTGCAGTGGTCAGCACTGCTGCCTCACAGCGCCAGGGACCCGGGTTCGATTCCCGGCTCGGGTCACTGTCTGTGCGGAGTTTGCACGTTCTCCCCATGTCTGCGTGGGTTTCCTCCGGGTGCTCCGGTTTCCTCCCACAGTCCCAAAGGCGTGCTGGTTAGGGTGGATTGGCCGCGCTAAATTCTCCCTCTGTGTTACCCAAACAGGCGCCGGAGTGTGGCAACTAGGGGATTTTCACAGTAACTTCATTGCAGTGTTAATGTCAGCCGACTTGTGACACTAAATAAATGAACGTTAAAATTTCTGTGGGAGCGAATTCCACACATTAACCCCTCTCTGGGTGAAGAAATGTCTCCTAATCTCCGTCCTAAGCGGTCCACCCTATATCCTTAGACTGTGACCCCTAGTTCTGGACTCCCCCCACCATCGGGAACATTCTTTCTGAACCTAACCCTGTTGGAATTTTATGGGATTTCTGAGATTCCCCATCACCCCACCCTCCCACATTCAAGAGCCACATAAATAATTGTCCAAAGCTGTGTAGGTCAATCCACCTCACCCGCACATCTTTGGACACTAAGGGGCAATTTAGCATGGCCAATCCACCTAACCCGCACATCTTTGGACACTAAGGGGCAATTTAGCATGGCCAATCCACCTAACCTGCTCACCTTTGGACACTAAGGGACAATTTAACATGGCCAATCCACCTAGCCCACACATCTTTGGACACTAAGGGGCAATTTAGCATGGCCAATCCACCTAACCTGCTCATCTTTGGACACTAAGGGACAATTTAACATGGCCAATCCACCTAACCCACACATCTTTGGACACTAAGGGGCAATTTAGCATGGCCAATCCACCTAACCTGCACATCTTTGGACACTAAGGGGAAATTTAGCATGGCCAATCCACCTAACCTGCACATCTTTGGACACTAAGGGGAAATTTAGCATGGCCAATCCACCTAACCTGCACATCTTTGGACACTAAGGGACAATTTAGCATGGCCAATCCACCTAACCTGCACATCTTTGGACACTAAGGGGCAATTTAGCATGGCCAATCCACCTAACCTGCACATCTTTGAACACTAAGGGGAAATTTAGCATGGCCAATCCATCTAACCTGCTCATCTTTGGACACTAAGGGACAATTTAACATGGCCAATCCACCTAACCCACACATCTTTGGACACTAAGGGGCAATTTAGCATGGCCAATCCACCTAACCTGCACATCTTTGGACACTAAGGGGAAATTTAGCATGGCCAATCCACCTAACCTGCACATCTTTGGACACTAAGGGGAAATTTAGCATGGCCAATCCACCTAACCTGCGCATCTTTTGTTCACCACTCTTTGGGTGAAGAAATGTCTCCTCACCTCTGTCCTAAATGGTCTACCCCAAATCCTCAGACTGTGACCCCTGGTTCTGGACTCCCCCCACCATCGGGAACATCCTCCCTGCACCTACCCTGTCTAGTCCTGTTAGAATTTTATCAGTTCCTATGGGATTCCCCCCCTCATTCGTCTGAACTCCAGTGAAAACAATCCTAACCTGGTCAATCTCTCCTCATACATCAGTCCCGCCATCCCCGGAATCAGCCTGGTAAACCTTCGCTGCGCCCCCTCCAGAGCAAGAACATCCTTCCTCAGAAAAGGAGACCAAACCTGCACACAATACTCCAGGTGTGGCCTCCCCAAGGCCCTGTATCATTGCAACAACACATCCCTCGCTCCTGTACTCGAAACCTCTCGCAGTGAAGGCCAACATACCATTTGCCTTCTTTACCGCCTGCTGCACCTGCATGCTTACCTTCAGCCGACTGGTGCACAAGGACACCCAGGTCCCTCTGCACACTCCCCTCTCCCAATTTACAGCCATTCAGGTAATAATCCGGTGGATTTGCTATGCTAAATTGCTCCTTCATGTCCAAGGATGTGTAGGTTAGGTGGATTGGACATGCTAAATTGCCCCTTGGTGTCCAAAGATGTGCAGGTTAGGTGGATTGGCCATGCTAAATTGCCCCTTAGTGTCCAAAGATGTGCAGGTTAGGTGGATTGGCCATGCTAAATTGCCCCTTAGTGTCCAAAGATGTGCAGGTTAGGTGGATTGGCCATGCTAAATTCATAGAAACCCTACAGTGCAGAAGGAGGCCATTCGGCCCATCGAGTCTGCACCGACCACAATCCCACCCAGGCCCTACCCCACATATTTACCCGCTAATCCCTCTAACCTACACATCCCAGGACTCTAAGGGGCAATTTTTAACCTGGCCAATCAACCTAACCCGCACATCTTTGGACTGTGGGAGGAAACCGGAGCACCCGGAGGAAACCCACGCAGACACGAGGAGAATGTGCAAACTCCACACAGACAGTGACCCGAGCCGGGAATCGAACCTGGGACCCTGGAGCTGTGAAGCAGCAGTGCTAACCACTGTGCTACCGTGCCGCCCCTTAGTGTCCAAAGATGTGCAGGTTAGGTGGATTGGCCATGCTAAATTGCCCCTTGGTGTCCAAAGATGTGCAGGTTAGGTGGATTGGCCATGCTAAATTGCCCCTTAGTGTCAGGGGGACTAGCAGGGGGTAAATGCATGGGGTTATGGGGATAGGGCCTGGGTGGGATTATGGCCGGTGCAGACTCGATGGGCCGAATGGCCTCCTCCTGAACTGCAGGGATTCTATAATTCTTTGAAATATTCCAGATTTCTATGAAGTTGAACTCAAAGCTGCCGTGGTGGGATTTGAACGCACGCCGCAGGCCTGGGTGGCTGTACCGGTGACATCGCCACCGTATCCCTGTCAGGAAGGAGGGTGGGACAAGAATGAAGCACTCAGTTTAGCTCCACCAGAACTTTGGCAGGCTTGATAAGACCTGATAGGGAAGAGATGAGGCCTGAATCGTAGGCCCACACCCTTCCACACGCTATCAGGAATGGCACAGGCTCGGGTGCGGTTATTACGAGCAACGTGGGTTTCGGGGAACTGCTGTGTGCCTTTCTACTGCTGAAGAAAACTAGTTTCAGAGTATCGAAAGCTGCCCTCCACCCCCCCCCCCCCACCCCATCCCTGCCCCATCTCCCCCAGCTCCCACCGAGTGTCAAGCTGAGGCCTGAGGCCTAGTGAGAAGGGCTGGTTGCTAGGGCCTCGCGGACAAGATATATAAAAGTATGAAGGGAATAGATAGGATAGAAGCAGGGATGTTGTTTTCACTGGCGGGTGAAACCAGAACAATAAGATCATAAGACATAGGAGCAGAATTAGGCCACTCGGCCCATCGAGTCTGCTCCGCCATTCAATCATAGCTGATATTTTTCTCATCCCCATTCTCCTGCCTTTTCCCCATAACCCCTGACCCCCTTATCGATCAAGAACCTATCTATCTCTGTCTTAAAGACACTCCATGACCCGGCCTCCACAGCCTTCTGCGGCAAAGAGTTCCACTGATTCATCACTCTCTGGCTGAAGAAATTCCTCCTCATCTCGGTTCTAAAGGGTCGTCCCTTTACTCTGAGGCTGTGTCCTTGGATCCTAGCCTCTCCTACGAATGGGAACATCCTCCCCACGTCCACTCTATCCAGGCCTTTCAGTATTCTGTCAGTTTCAATAAGATCCCCCCTCATCCTTCTAAACTCCGACGAGTACAGACCCAGAGTCCTCAGACTCTCCTCATCTGTCAAGCCTTTCACTCCCGGAATCATTCTCATGAACCTCCTCTGGATCCTTTCCAAGGCCAGCACATCCTTCCTGAGATATGGGGCCCACTAAGAGGCAATTTAGCACGGCCAATCCACCTAACCTGCACATCTTTAGACACTAAGGGACAATTTAGCATGGCCAATCCACACAACCTGCACATCTTTGGTCACTAAGGGACAATTTAACATGGCCAATCCACCTAACCCGCACATCTTTGGTTCACTAAGGGACAATTTAGCATGGCCAATCCACCTAACCCGCACATCTTTGGACACTAAGGGGCAATTTAGCATGGCCAATCCACACAACCTGCACATCTTTGGTCACTAAGGGACAATTTAGCATGGCCAATCCACCTAATCCGCACATCTTTGGTTCACTAAGGGACAATTTAGCATGGCCAATCCACCTAACCCGCACATCTTTGGACACTAAGGGGCAATTTAGCATGGCCAATCCACACAACCTGCACATCTTTGGTCACTAAGGGACAATTTAACATGGCCAATCCACCTAACCTGCACATCTTTGGACACTCAGGGGCAATTTAGCATGGCTAATCCACACAACCTGCACATCTTTGGACACTAAGGGGCAATTTAGCATGGCCAATCCACACAACCTGCACATCTTTGGTCACTAAGGGACAATTTAACATGGCCAATCCACCTAACCTGCACATCTTTGGACACTAAGGGGCAATTTAGCATGGCCAATCCACACAACCTGCACATCTTTGGTCACTAAGGGACAATTTAACATGGCCAATCCACCTAACCCGCACATCTTTGGACACTAAGAGGCAATTTAGCATGGCCAATCCACCTAATCCACACATCTTTGGACACTAAGGGGCAATTTAGCATGGCCAATCCACCTAACCCGCACATCTTTGGACACTAAGGGGCAATTTAGCATGGCCAATCCACCTAATCCACACATCTTTGGACACTAAGGGGCAATTTAGCATGGCCAATCCACCTAACCTCACATCTTTGGACACTAAGGAGCAATTTAGCATGGCCAATCCACCTAATCTGCACATTTTAGGACACTAAGGGTCCAGTGTAGGCGTGGATCACTGTTTTGAGTCTCTGGTGTTAGTAGAGTTGAATAACTCTGAAAGATTCCTGCCTTTTCTCTGTCCAGATTTCAAGTACGCAAGAGTTGAACTCATTCAAGACCCTATTCTACCCACGCGAGGTTGAAACCAGCCCCAGCGAGCGCGGTGACGGGTGATTCCGGGGAGAATGGAGAGCCTGAGATCGGCACTATCGACTGTGGTAAGACCCTTTCGCCATCCCACCCAACGGCATCCCCAACCGCCCCAACAACAACCACCCCAACCCCCAATTCCCTACCTCTCCTGACAGCTGGGGTCATGACCTCTCTGCCATAGCTGAGGGCAAATGGCAGAGGTCACTATGGGTTATTGTTGGGGGGGCGATTAGAGGAGATCTTCCTGAGATGAGTAGTCCTTGGGAAAGGGGCTTTCCTGATTAAAGCCCTCTTCGCTCCGGCTGTCGGGATCCATGATACTCCACCGGAAACCTGACATGGGATCTTCCTTGTCCTAATCTCCCTGCTCAATCCCATGCTTAGCTTCCAGTTCTCCCATTGCCTCCACCATCAAGGGCTCTTACTGTCCCAAAGACTATAAGATGCACGTTCTCCCCGCGTCTGCAGGGGCCTCCGCCGGGTGCTCTAGTTTCCTCCCACAGTCCAAAGCTGTGCAGGTTATGTGGATTAGCCATGCTAAACAGCCCCTTAGTGTCCAAAGATGTGCAGGTTAGGTGGATTGGCCATGCTAAACAGCCCCTTAGTGTCCAAAGATGTGCAGGTTAGGTGGATTGGCCATGCTAAATTGTCCCTTAGTGTCTAAAGGTGTGCAGGATAGGTGGATTGACCGTGCTAAATTGCCCCTTAGTGTCCAAAGATGTGTAGGTCAGGTGGATTAGCCATGCTAAATTGTCCCTTAGTGTCTAAAGGTGTGCAGGATAGGTGGATTGGCCATGCTAAATTGTCCCTTAGTGTCCAAAGATGTGCAGGTTAGGTGGATTGGCCATGCTAAATTGTCCCTTAGTGTCCAAAGATGTGCAGGTTAGGTGGATTTGCCATGCTAAACTGCCCCTTAGTGTCCAAAGATGTGCAGGTTAGGTGGATTGGCCGTGCTAAATTGCCCCTTAGTGCCCAAAGATGTGCAGGTTAGGTGGATTGGCCATGCTAAATTGTCCCTTAGTGTCCAAAGATGTGCACGTGAGGTGGATTGGCCATGCTAATTTGTCCCTTAGTGTCTAAAGGTGTGTAGGTTAGGTGGATTGGCCGTGCTAAATTGCCCCTTAGTGTCCAAAGATGTGCAGATTGAGTGGATTGGCCATGCTAAATTGTCCCTTTGTATCCAAAGATGTGCAGGTTAGGTGGATTGGTCATGCTAAATTGCCCCTTAGCGTCCAAAGATGTGCAGGTTAGGTGGATTGGCCATGCTAAATTGTCCCTTAGTGTCCAAAGATGTGCAGGTTAGGTGGATTGGCCATGCTAAATTGTCCCGTAGTGTCAGGGGGATTAGGGGGGTAAATATGCAGGGTTACAGGGATTGGGCCTGGGTGGGATTGTGGTCAGTGCAGACTCGATGGGCCGAATGGCCTTCTTCTGAACTGTGGCGATTCTATGATACTTCTATCTTGGAGCAGAATTATGCCATTCGGCCCATCGAGTCTGCTCCGCCACGGCTGATCAGTTTCTCAACCCCATTCTCCCGCCTTTTCCCCATAACCTTTGACCCCCTTACCAATCAAGAACCTAGCTACCTCTGTCTTAAATACACCCAATTACCCGGTCTCCTCTGTGGCAATGAATTCCACAGATTCCACAGGGTACAGAACAGGTTGACCAGGATGTTGACCTGGTCTGGAGGGCATTAGCTATGAGGAGAGGTTGGAGAAACTCGGTTTGTTCTCAGTGGAATGACGGAGGTTGAGGGGGGTGACCTGATAGAGGTTTACAAGATTATGAGGGGCATGGACAGAGTGGATAGTCAGATGCTGTTTCCAAGGATGGAAAAGTCAAGTACTCGGGGACATGGGTTTAAGGTGCGTGGGGAGAAGTTTAGAGGAGATGTGCGAGGTGAGTGTTTTACACAGAGGGGGGTGAGTGTCTGGAACGCGCTGCCCGGGGAGGTGGTGGGAGCGGGTACGATAGCGGGATTTAAGGGGCAACTAGATGAATACATCAATAGGATGGGAATGGAAGGATACGGACTCGATAAGTGCGTATGGTTTCAGTCCAGGCAGGTATCATGAACGGCGCAGGCTTGGAGGGCCGAAGGGCCTGTTCCTATGCTGTACTGTTCCTTGATCTATTTTCACCACCCTCCGGCTGAAGAAATTCCTCCTCATCTCGGTTCTAAAGGGCCGTCCCTTCACTCTGAGGCTGCGCCCTCGGATTCCAGTCTCTCCGACTAATGGAAACATCCTCCCCACGTCCACTCCATCCAGGCCTTTCCGCATTCTGTAAGTTTCAATGAGATCCCCTCCCTCATCCTTCTAAACTCCAACGAGTGCAGACCCGGAGTCCTCCTCAGACGTCAAGCCTTTCATTCCAGGGATCGTTCTTGTGAACCTCCCCTGGACCCTTTCCAAGGCCGGCACATCCTTCCTTAGACACTGGGCCCAAATTACTCACAATACTCCAAATGGGCTCTGACCAGAGACTCAGAAGTCCATCCCTGCTCTTGTATTTTAGCCTTCTCGAAATGAATGCTAACATCGCATTTTCCTTCCTAATGACCCTGAGTGGCTGTAAATTGGGAGGGGGGAGTGTGCAGAGGGACCTGGGTGTCCTTGTGCACCAGTCGCTGAAGGTAAGCATGCAGGTGCAGCAGGCGGTAAAGAAGGCAATGGTATGTTGGCCTTCATTGCGAGAGGTTTCGAGTACAGGAGCAGGGATGTGTTGTTGCAATTATACAGGGCCTTGGTGAGGCCACACCGAGAGTATTGTGTGCAGTTTTGGTCTCCTTTTCTGAGGAAGGATGTTCTTGCTCTGGAGGGAGTGCAGCGAAGATTTACCAGGCTGATTCCGGGGATGGCGGGACTGATGTGTGAGGAGAGATTGACCAGGTTAGGATTGTTTTCACTGGAGTTCAGACGAATGAGGAGAATCTCATAGAGACTTATAAAATTCTAACAGGACTAGACAGGGTAGATGCAGGGAGGATGTTCCCGATGGTGGGGGGAGTCCAGAACCGGGGGGTCACAGTCTGAGGATTCGGGGTAGACCATTTAGGACGGAGATGAGGAGACATTTCTTCACCCGGTGAACCTGTGGAATTCATCACCACAGGAAGTAGTTGATGCCAAAACATTGAATGTATTCAAGAGGCGGCTGGATATAGCACTTGGGGCGAACGGGGTCAAAGGTTACGGGGGGAAAGCAGGATTAGGCTATTGAGTTGGATGATCAGCCATGATGGTGATGAATGGCGGAGCAGGCTCGAAGGGCCGAATGGCCTCCTCCTGCTCCTATCTCCCATGTTTCTATGTTTCCATGACCAACTCAACTTGCAAGTTATCCGGAAGAGAATCCTGAACCGGGAACTCCCTTTTATGCTTCAGATTTCTGACTTCTTTCCCCATTTAGAAAATAGTCTGCACCTCGATTCTTCCGAGCAAGACGCACAACCTCACACTTCCCCACATTGTATTCCATCTGCCACTTCTTTGCCCACTCTCCGAACCTGTCCAAGTCCCTCTGCAGCACTTCCCACCTCCTCAATACGACCTGCCACTCGACCTATCTCACCCCGCTACCCCCACCCACTCCCCCCCCCCCCCGCGCCTACCCCCCCCCACTCCCCCCCCCCCCCCCCCCCCCGCGCCTACCCCCCGCTCCCGCTCCCCCAATTTAACCCTCATCTCTTGCCCCTTCCATAGCTCTGTTGCCTCGGTGGGAGGGGACAAAAATGTACACAGTTTTTTGTTCAGCTTATTTATCAGTCTACAAGTGAGGCTTACATTAACACCGCAATGAAGTTGCTGTGAAAATCCCCCAGTCGCCACACTCCCGGCGCCTGTTCGGGTTAACACGCAGGGAGAATTTAGCACGGCCCAATGCACCCTAACCCGCACGTCTTTCAGACTGTGGGAGGAAACCGGAGCACCCGGAGGAAACCCACGCAGACAGGGGGAGAACGTGCAGACTCCGCACAGACAGTGACCCAAGCCGGGAACCGAACGCGGGTCCCTGGCGCTGTGAGGCAGCAGTGCTAACCCACTGTGCTACCATGCACATAATTACATGTAATCAATGAAGACTTTATATTTAATACCTAAACACTCAGAAACTCTACGTAAATGTACAACCAGGGTGTTAAACCTGGGTGGGATTGTGGTCGGTGCAGACTCGATGGGCCGAATGGCCTCTTTCTGTACTGTAGGGTTTCTAACCCTTTTCCACAATAGAAGATAAATTATTTATTGAAGATAAAATTTATTGAAGCTAAATTTGATTGTGAGTTGGTTGTTGAATGATCGTATTTTGTTTGCTGAATATTCTGACTGGGATGCCACGGGGAATCAGCAGGGAACCTCAATGTTCATTTATTAGAGTCACAAGTCGGCTTACATTAACACTGCAATGAAGTTACTGTGAAAATCCCCGAGTCGCTACACTCCGGCACCTGTTCTGGTAACACTGAGGGAGAATTTAGCATGGCCAATGCACCCTAACCAGCACGTCTTTGGACACCAAGGGGCAGTTTAGCATGGCCAATACACCTAACCTACACATCTTTGGTCACTAAGGGGTAGTTTAGCATGGCCAATACACCTAACCTACACATCTTTGGTCACTAAGGGGCAATTTAGCACGGCCAATCCACCTAACCTGCACATCTTTGGACACTAAGGGGCAATTTAGCATGGCCAATCCCCCTAACCTGCACATCTTTGGACACTAAGGGACAATTTAGCACAGCCAATCCCCGTAATCTACACATCTTTGGACACTAAGGGGCAATTTAGCATGGCCAATTCACCTAACCTGCACATCTTTGGACACTAAGGGACAATTTAGCATGGCCAATCCACCTAACCTGCACATCTTTGGACACTAAGGGGGCAGTTTAGCATGGCCAATCAACCTAACTTACACATCTTTGGACACTAAGGGACAATTTAGCATGGCCAATCCACCTAACCTGCACATCTTTGGACACTAAGGGGCAATTTAACATGGCCAATTCACCTAACCTGCACATCTTTGGACACTAAGGGACAATTTAGCACAGCCAATCCACCTAACCTACACATCTTTGGACACTAAGGGGCAATTTAACATGGCCAATTCACCTAACCTACACATCTTTGGACACGAAGGGACAATTTGGCATGGCCAATCAACCTAACTTACACATCTTTGGACACTAAGGGACAATTTAGCATGGCCAATCCCCCTAACCTGCACATCTTTGGACACTAAGGGGCAATTTAGCATGGCCAATCCCCCTAACCTGCACATCTTTGGACACTAAGGGACAATTTAGCACAGCCAATCCCCGTAATCTACACATCTTTGGACACTAAGGGGCAATTTAGCATGGCCAATTCACCTAACCTGCACATCTTTGGACACTAAGGGGCAATTTAGCATGGCCAATTCACCTAACCTGCACATCTTTGGACACTAAGGGGCAATTTAGCATGGCCAATTCACCTAACCTGCACATCTTTGGACACTAAGGGGCAATTTAGCATGGCCAATTCACCTAACCTGCACATCTTTGGACACTAAGGGACAATTTAGCATGGCCAATTCACCTAACCTGCACATCTTTGGACACTAAGGGGCAATTTAGCATGGCCAATTCACCTAACCTGCACATCTTTGGACACTAAGGGGCAATTTAGCATGGCCAATTCACCTAACCTGCACATCTTTGGACACTAAGGGGCAATTTAGCATGGCCAATTCACCCACCCTGCACATCTTTGGACACTAAGGGGCAGTTTAGCATGGCCAATCAACCTAACCTACACATCTTTGGACACTAAGGGGCAACTTAGCATGGCCAATCCATCTAAACAGCATGTCCTTCGGACTGTGGGACGAAACCGGAGCACCCGAAGGAATCCCACGCAGACATGGGGAGAACGTGCAGACTCCGCCCAGACAGGGACCCAAGGCCGGGAATCGAACCCGGGTCCCTGGCGCTGTGAGGCAGCAGTGCCACCGTGCTACTTCTGGTTGATTTTCTCATTTAACGTGTTTAATCTCCCTTCGACCCCCCCCCCCCACCCCCAGCAGCAGGGAGGTCAGGTGACCACCAAGTCTATTTACCGGCGACAACACGATCTGGACAGGGACGCGAGCGGAGAGGTGGCGAAGATGGAAGAGGAAGTGATGGGGGAACCTGCGATGACGAGTGAGATGGTCGGTCTGATCTTGCAGAAGACCCCGGTGCGAAAGAAGGCCTTGATCTACTTGGTGTTGGTGTCCCTGTTCCTCCTGATCATTGGTAAGTGGCTCCAGCCTCGCGCCCTTTAAGAAGGCGGGAACGAGCCTCGCTAGGCCGAGACAGCGTTTGCCCCCTGCCCCCACTGCCCCTCCCACCTTGAATTCAACGTCTCGCTTGGACATTTCAGAGGGGAATTTACGGTGTTAACCACATTGGCTGTGGGGTAAGAACGGGAGATTTTCTTCCCTAAAGGGGGAGGTGATGGCCGAGTGGTATTATCGCCAGATTATTAATCTGAAAGCTCAACTAATGTTCTGGGAGACCCGGGTTCGAATCCCGCCACGGCAGATGGTGGAATTTGAAGTCAATCAAAAAATATCTGGAATTAAGAATCTACTGATGACCCATTGTCGGGAAAAACCCATCTGGTTCCTTTAGGGAAGGAAATCTGCCGTCCTTACCCGGTCTGGCCTACATGTGACTCCAGAGACACAGCCAAGTAAGTGCTGGCCCAGTCAGCAATGCCCACATACCATGATGGGGGAGTTCAGGAGAAACCTCTTTACCCACAGGGAGTGGGGGAGAATGTGGGACTCGCTCCCACGGGGAGTGGGGAGAATGTGGATCTTACTCCCGCAGGGAGTGGGGTAGAATGTGGGACTTGCTCCCACGGGGAGTGGGGGAGAATGTGGGACTTGCTCCCATGGGGAGTGGGGGAGAATGTGGGACTCGCTCCCACGGGGAGTGGGGGAGAATGTGGGACTTGCTCCCATGGGGAGTGGGGGAGAATGTGGGACTCGCTCCCACAGGGGAGTGGGGGAGAATGTGGGACTCGCTCCCACGGGGGAGTGGGGGAGAATGTGGGACTCGCTCCCACGGGGAGTGGGGGAGAATGTGGGACTCACTCCCACGGGGAGTGGGGAGAATGTGGGACTCACTCCCACAGGGAGTGGGGGAGAATGTGGGACTCACTCCCACGGGGAGTGGGGAGAATGTGGGACTCACTCCCACAGGGAGTGGGGGAGAATGTGGGACTCCCTCCCATGGGGAGTGGGGAGAATGTGGGACTCCCTCCCACGGGGAGTGGGGAGAATGTGGGACTCGCTCCCATGGGGAGTGGGGGAGAATGTGGGACTCACTCCCACGGGGAGTGGGGAGAATGTGGGACTCACTCCCACAGGGAGTGGGGGAGAATGTGGGACTCGCTCCCACGGGGAGTGGGGGAGAATGTGGGACTCGCTCCCACGGGGAGTGGGGGAGAATGTGGGACTCGCTCCCATGGGGAGTGGGGGAGAATGTGGATCTCACTCCCATGGGGAGTGGGGGAGAATGTGGGACTCGCTCCCACGGGGGGAGTAGGGGAGAATGTGGGACTCACTCCCACGGGGAGTGAGGAGAATGTGGGACTCGCTCCCACGGGGAATTGGGGAGAATGTGGGACCCGCTCCCACGGGGAGTGGGGGAGAATGTGGGACTCACTCCCACGGTGAGTGGGGGAGAATGTGGGACTCGCTCCCACGGGGAATTGGGGAGAATGTGGGACCCGCTCCCATGAGGAGTGGGAAGAATGTGGGACTCGCTCACACAGAGAGTGGGGGAGAATGTGGGACTTGCTGCCACGGGGAGCGGGGAGAATTTGGGATTCACTCCCACAGGGAGTGGCTGAGGGAAAAAGTGTCGAAAGGGTGGGGCGAGGCTGGATAAACACGTGGGGAGAAAGGAAGAGAAGGGTTTGGGGAATGGGGGGAGGAAGGAGGAAGGTGGAATCTATCACAGGGGAGAGCCAGGAACAAACTTAGAGCAACTCTCTCCTCTGATTTTCGCTCTCCTACTTCCCACAGCGTTCATACTTGGCTACGTGAGTTCTCGGGGCGCCTGTAAGGCATGCGCAGCGGAGGAGATGGTGGACCTGCAGAGAGAGGATCTGTGCGATTATGGGCAGAGCACAGACATGGGCTCGGAGGTCGAGCTGTACTGGGGAGACCTCAAAGCCATGTTGAAGAAATATATTGACGGCCCCACAATTGCAGCCACCACCAGGTAGGCCTTGTAGCCGGAGTCCCGGCCAGTCCCACGCCGCAGGAACAGGCCATTGGGCCCATCGCGTCCATTCTAGTGTTAAAGGCCCCACACACACGGGCCTCCTCTCCATTCCCCCATTCATCAATGGGAAGGCGACGGCCTAGTGTTATTATCGCTAGACTATTAATCCAGAAAGTCAGCTAATGTTCTGGGGGACCCGGGTTCGAATCCCGTCACGGCAGATGGTGGAATTTGAATTCAATTTTAAAAAAAATCTGGAATTGAGAATCTACTGACGACCCATTGTCGGAAAAACCCATCTGGTTCCCTTTAGGGATGGAAATCTGCCGTCCTTACCCGGTCTGGCCTACATGTGACTCCAGAGCTACAGCCAATGTGGTTGACTCTCAAACTGCCCTCCAAGGGCAACTAGGGATGGGCAATAAATGCTGGGCCCAGCCGGCGACGCCCATGTCCCACGAATGAATAAAAAAAATAATCTCATCCCAAGCCCCCTCCTCTCTTTTTAAACATGTATCCTATAACAGCCTGGCAACCTCGAGCGATGATAAGACACTTCAGTCTTCATCAAGAATAAAAGAGAGATTGGTTACGTACGTTGGCAGCCCCATGTTGCCCTTGGAGCAGCCCTCCTTCCATTTACTATATGGCTTCCAGATGTCTTCTGGCCCAGAGAGAGAGGACTCCACCCTCTGGGGTGACCCACCCGCTCTCGGTCCCCATTGCTGCCTCAGGCCGGTGTCCCTCTTCATTTACAGAGACAAGTCTCACAATCACTCAATACAGAATGCCCCCAGAACATCCCACCCCCGCCTCACGCCACATTGAATTGCGTTCTTAGAGTTGCTACGTTTAGTCGCAGTCTCTATATTTTCTCTCCCTTCCGTACAAACAACTCGAAGGACTCGAAACATTAACTCTGTATCTCTCCCGATGGACACTGCCAGATTTGCTGAGTTTTCCCAGTCCCACATTCTCTCCCATCTCCCCGTGGGAGCGAGTCTCACATCCTACCCACTCCCCGTGGGAGCGAGTCCCACATCCTACCCACTCCCCATGGGAGCGGGTCTCACATTCTCGGTCACTCCCCATGGGAGCGATTCCCACATTCTCCCCACTCTCCATTGGAGCGAGTCCCACATTCTCCCACTCCCTGTGGGAGCGAGGCCCACACTATCCCCACTCCCCATGGGAGCGAGTCCCACATTCTCCCCACTCCCCATGGGAGCGAGTCCCACATTCTCCCACTCCCTGTGGGAGCGAGTCCCACATTCTCGCCCACTCTCCATGGGAGCGAGTCCCACATTCTCCCACTCCCTGTGGGAGCGAGGCCCACACTATCCCCACTCCCCTGTGGGAGCGAGTCCCACATTCTCCCCCACTCCCCGTGGGAGCGAGTCCCACATTCTCCCCACTCCCCGTGGGAGCGAGTCCCACATTCTCCCCACTCCCCCGTGGGAGCGAGTCCCACATTCTCCCCACTCCCCCGTGGGAGCGAGTCCCACATTCTCCCCCACTCCCCCGTGGGAGCGAGTCCCACATTCTCCCCCACTCCCCCGTGGGAGCGAGTCCCACATTCTCCCCCACTCCCCCGTGGGAGCGAGTCCCACATTCTCCCCACTCCCCCGTGGGAGCGAGTCCCACATTCTCCCCCACTCCCCCGTGGGAGCGAGTCCCACATTCTCCCCACTCCCCCGTGGGAGCGAGTCCCACATTCTCCCCCAGTCCCCGTGGGAGCGAGTCCCACATTCTCCCCACTCCCCCATGGGAGCGAGTCCCACTTTCTCCCTCACTCTTTGTGGGAGCGAGTCCCACATTCTCCCACTCCCCGTGGGAGCGAGTCCCACATTCTCCCCACTCCCCCGTGGGAGCGAGTCCCACATTCTCCCCCACTCCCCCGTGGGAGCGAGTCCCACATTCTCCCCACTCCCCCGTGGGAGCGAGTCCCACATTCTCCCCACTCCCCCGTGGGAGCGAGTCCCACATTCTCCCCCACTCCCCGTGGGAGCGAGTCCCACATTCTCCCCCACTCCCCGTGGGAGCGAGTCCCACATTCTCCCACTTCCTGTGGGAGCGAGTCCCACATTCTCCCCCACTCCCCGTGGGAGCGAGTCCCACATTCTCCCACTTCCTGTGGGAGTGAGTCCCACATTCTCCCCCACTCCCCGTGGGAGCGAGTCCCACATTCTCCCACTTCCTGTGGGAGTGAGTCCCACATTCTCCCCCACTCCCCGTGGGAGCGAGTCCCACATTCTGCCCCACTCCCCGTGGGAGCGAGTCCCACATTCTCCCCACTCCCCCGTGGGAGCGAGTCCCACATTCTCCCTCACTCCTTGTGGGAGCGAGTCCCACATTCTCCCCCATTCCTTGTGGGAGCGAGTCCCACACTCTCCCTGCTCCTCTAGACAAAGGCGTTTCTCCCGATTTCCCCAGTTGGATCAATGAGCGAGTATCTCACATTTCTGCGCCCTTGTCCGAGTCTCCCCGGAAAGTGGAGACATATTCAGTACATCTACACTCTCCTCACCTTGGAGAACCTCAGAACTCACACTACCCCTGTTTGAGTGCAGTGAACCCAACCCCCGTACACAAAAAATGGCCCAATGCGGAGTGAGGGGAGACCATTCAGTCCTTCCAGTCTTTCAATAAGGTCGTTGCCACTCTGACTACGGCCAGTGCCAGCCAATAACCATCTCCAACAGGCAAGAATCTAACCCATCACCCCTTGACATTCAATGGCTGAACCCCACCCGACTATCAACATCCTGGGGGTTCCCATTGACCAGATACTGAACTGGGACCCAGCCATGTAAATACAGTGGCTCCCGGAGCAGGTCAGAGGCTGGGAATCCTGCGGTGAGTAACTCACCTCCTGACTCCCCCCAACCAAAGCCTGTCCGCCATCGACAAGGACACAAGTCAGGAGTGTGATGGAATACTCCCCACTTGCCGGGATGGGTGCGGCTCCCAACAACAACTCAGGAAGCTCAACACCATCCAGGACAAAGCAGCCCCGGTTGATTGGCCCCCCATCCACAAACATTCAACCACTGACGCAGCCGTGTGTACCATTTACAAGATGAACCACAGGGTTAGTCTTCAGAGGGCATTGAAAATATAAATAGGTGACGAGAATAAGAAAAACCGGGGTGTACTTCTGAGGCTGTATAAGGCTTTAGTCCGACCCCATTTGGAGTATTGTGAGCAGTTTTGTGCCCCGTATCTAAGGAAGGATGTGCTGGTCTTGGAAAGGGTCCAGAGGAGGTTCACAAGAATGATCCCTGGAATGAAGAGCTTGTCGGATGAGGAACGGGTTGAGGACTCTGGGTCTGTACTTGGAGTTTAGAAGGATGAGGGGGGATCTTATTGAAACTTACAGGATACTGCGAGGCCTGGATAGAGTGGACGTGGAGAGGATGTTTCCACGAGTAGGAAAAACTAGAACCAGAGGCACAACCTCAGGCTAAAGGGACAATCCTTTAAAACAGAGATGAGGAGGAATTTCTTCAGCCAGAGAGTGGTGAATCTGTGGAACTCTTTGCCGCAGAAGGCTGTGGAGGCCGGGTCATTGAGTGTCTTTAAGACAGAGATAGATAGGTTCTTGATTAATAAGGGGATCAGGGATTAACAAACAAAGAACAAAGAACAATACAGCACAGGAACAGGCCCTTCGGCCCTCCAAGCCCGCGCCGCTCCCCGGTCCAGGATTGAATCCTGAATCCAGGATCCCCGCCCAATTTCCCAGCCTATCTACATACCAATATCCTATCCACCGAGCTGTCCCTCACAGCTACGATGCTTTGTTCATTACAACCTATTAACTCACCCCCACCCCCCCCATTCCAGACCATGTGATCTCCAGGGAGAGGCGAAAACCCAGAGTGAAAAACCCCAGGGCCAATATGGGGGAAAAAAATCTGGGAAATTCCTCTCCGACCCCCTGAGGCGATCGAAACGAGTCCAGGAGATCACAATGGCCCTGATCGGAAAATGCTTCCCAACCCTAGTCATTTCCACTTCCACGAACACCATATGAATTCCCTGCCCCCGAGACAGGTTCCCAACGATCCGCAGTCTCACTCTGTACTGGCACCAGCAAGATGATCATAGAATGAAGCCTTGAAACGAGAAACAAGGAACAATTAGCCCGCGCCGCTCCCTGGTCCAAACTAGACCACTCTTTTGTATCCCTCCATTCCCACTCCGTTCTAATAGCTGTCTAGATAAGTCTTAAACGTTCCCAGTGTGTCCGCCTCCACCACCTTGCCCGGCAACACATTCCAGGCCCCCACCACCCTCTGTGTGAAATATGTCCTTCTGATATCTGTGTTAAACCTCCCTCCCTTCACCTTGAACCTATGACCCCTCGTGAACGTCACCACCGACCCGGGGAAAAGCTTCCCACCGTTCACCCTATCTATGCCTTTCATAATTTTATACACCTCTATTAAGTCTCCCCTCATCCTCCGTCTTTCCAGGGAGAACAACCCCAGTTTCCCCAATCTCTCCTCATAACCAAGCCCCCCCATACCAGGCAACATCCTGGTAAACCTCCTCTGTACTCTCTCCAAAGCCTCCACGTCCTTCTGGTAGTGTGGCGACCAGAACTGGACGCAGTATTCCAAATGCGGCGGATTATGGGGGAAAAGGCAGGAGAATGGGGATGGGAAAAATATCAGCCATGATTGAATGGCGGAGCAGACTCGATGGGCCGAGTGGCCTCATTCTGCTCCTATGTCTTATGGACTTATCTCAGCAGAACTAACTGGGTGAAACCTCCCCTTGTTGCAGGATTATGAGTGAACAACCGCACCCGGCAGGGTCCGAGAAACTGCATGAGCTCACCAGGGTGGTGCACGGAAGGCTCAAGAGTTACAACCTCAACCACGTCTGGGCAGACTCGCACTATGTAACACTCCCCTTCCCAAACAGGTGGGTACAGGCGTCAATGAGTGAGTGCACTCCACACCCCCCCTCACTGTAACACTTATATACTCCACACCCCCCCTCACTGTAACACTTATATACCCCACACCCCCCTCACTGTAACACTTATATACCCCACACCCCCCTCACTGTAACACTTATATACCCCACACCCCCCTCACTGTAACACTTATATACCCCACACCCCCCTCACTGTAACACTTATATACCCCACACCCCCCTCACTGTAACACTTATATACCCCACACCCCCCTCACTGTAACACTTATATACCCCACACCCCCCTCACTGTAACACTTATATACCCCACACCCCCTCACTGTAACACTTATATACTCCACACCCCCCTCACTGTAACACTTATATACCCCACACCCCCTCACTGTAACACTTATATACTCCACACCCCCTCACTGTAACACTTATATACCCCACACCCCCTCACTGTAACACTTATATACCCCACACCCCCCTCACTGTAACACTTATATACCCCACACCCCCCTCACTGTGACACTTATATACCCCACACCCCCCTCACTGTAACACTTATATACTCCACACCCCCTCACTGTAACACTTATATACCCCACACCCCCCTCACTGTAACACTTATATACCCCACACCCCCTCACTGTAACACTTATATACTCCACACCCCCCTCACTGTAACACTTATATACCACACACCCCCCTCACTGTAACACTTATATACCCCACACCCCCTCACTGTAACACTTATATACTCCACACCCCCCTCACTGTAACACTTATATACCCCACACCCCCCTCACTGTAACACTTATATACCCCACACCCCCCTCACTGTAACACTTATATACCCCACACCCCCCTCACTGTAACACTTATATACCCCACACCCCCCTCACTGTAACACTTATAAACCCCACACCCCCCTCACTGTGACACTTATATACCCCACACCCCCCTCACTGTAACACTTATATACAGTAAGAAGTTTAACAACACCAGGTTAAAGTCCAACAGGTTTATTTGGTAGCAAAAGCCACACAAGCTTTCGAGGCTCTGAGCCCCTTCTTCAGGTGAGTGGGAATTCTGTTCACAAACAGAACTTATAAGACACAGACTCAATTTACATGAATAATGGTTGGAATGCGAATACTTACAACTAATCCAGTCTTTAAGAAACAAAACAATGGGAGTGGAGAGAGCATCAAGACAGGCTAAAAAGATGTGTATTGTCTCCAGACAAGACAGCCAGTGAAACTCTGCAGGTCCACGCAACTGTGGGAGTTACAAATAGTGTGACATAAATTCTGATTCTAGGATCGCATGATAAAGACTCAGGAGGAAAAAAGCAGAAATATTTATGTGAAATAGTGTGACATAAACCCAATATCCCGGTTGAGGCCGTCCTTGTGTGTGCGGAACCTGGCTATCAGTTTCTGCTCCGCGACTCTGCGCTGTCGTGTGTCGCGAAGGCCGCCTTGGAGAACGCTTACCCGAATATCAGAGGCCGAATGCCCGTGACCGCTGAAGTGCTCCCCAACAGGAAGAGAACAGTCTTGCCTGGTGATTGTCGAGCGGTGTTCATTCATCCGTTGTCGCAGCGTCTGCATAGTTTCCCCAATGTACCATGCCTCGGGACATCCTTTCTTGCAGCGTATCAGGTAGACAACGTTGGCCGAGTTGCAAGAGTATGTACCGTGTACCTGGTGGATGGTGTTCTCACGTGAGATGATGGCATCTGTGTCGATGATCCGGCACGTCTTGCAGAGGTTGCTGTGGCAGGGTTGTGTGGTGTCTTGGTCACTGTTCTCCTGAAGCCTTCACGTGAGAACACCATCCACCAGGTACACGGTACATACTCTTGCAACTCGGCCAACGTTGTCTACCTGATACGCTGCAAGAAAGGATGTCCCGAGGCATGGTACATTGGGGAAACTATGCAGACGCTGCGACAACGGATGAATGAACACCGCTCGACAATCACCAGGCAAGACTGTTCTCTTCCTGTTGGGGAGCACTTCAGCAGTCACGGGCATTCGGCCTCTGATATTCGGGTAAGCGTTCTCCAAGGCGGCCTTCGCGACACACGACAGCGCAGAGTCGCGGAGCAGAAACTGATAGCCAGGTTCCGCACACAC
The DNA here is from genome assembly GCF_964213995.1 of Mustelus asterias. Lineage (NCBI taxonomy): Eukaryota > Metazoa > Chordata > Chondrichthyes > Carcharhiniformes > Triakidae > Mustelus > Mustelus asterias. The sequence continues at coordinate 62,452 of NW_027591123.1, forward strand.
AAGGACGGCCTCAACCGGGATATTGGGTTTATGTCACACTATTTCACATAAATATTTCTGCTTTTTTCCTCCTGAGTCTTTATCATGCGATCCTAGAATCAGAATTTATGTCACACTATTTGTAACTCCCACAGTTGCGTGGACCTGCAGAGTTTCACTGGCTGTCTTGTCTGGAGACAATACACATCTTTTTAGCCTGTCTTGATGCTCTCTCCACTCCCATTGTTTTGTTTCTTAAAGACTGGATTAGTTGTAAGTATTCGCATTCCAACCATTATTCATGTAAATTGAGTCTGTGTCTTATAAGTTCTGTTTGTGAACAGAATTCCCACTCACCTGAAGAAGGGGCTCAGAGCCTCGAAAGCTTGTGTGGCTTTTGCTACCAAATAAACCTGTTGGACTTTAACCTGGTGTTGTTAAACTTCTTACTGTGTTTACCCCAGTCCAACGCCGGCATCTCCACATCACACTTATATACCCCACACCCCCCTCACTGTAACACTTATATACCCCACACCCCCCTCACTGTAACACTTATATACCCCACCTCCCCCTCACTGTAACACTTATATACCCCACACCCCCCTCACTGTAACACTTATATACCCCACACCCCCCTCACTGTAACACTTATATACCCCACCTCCCCCTCACTGTAACACTTATATACCCCACACCCCCTCACTGTAACACTTATATACCCCACACCCCCCTCACTGTAACACTTATATACCCCACACCCCCCTCACTGTAACACTTATATACCCCACACCCCCCTCACTGTAACACTTATATACCCCACACCCCCCTCACTGTAACACTCTCTGATATACCGCACACCCCCCTCACTGTAACACTTATAAACCCCACACCCCCTCACTGTAACACTTATATACCGCACACCCCCCTCACTGTAACACTTATATACCCCACACCCCCCTCACTGTAACACTCTCTGATATACCCCACACCCCCCTCACTGTAACACTCTCTGATATACCCCACACTCCCTCACTGTAACACTCTCTGATATACCCCACACCCCCTCACTGTAACACTCTCTGATATACCGCACACCCCCTCACTGTAACACTCTCTGATATACCCCACACCCCCTCACTGTAACACTCTCTGATATACCCCACACTCCCACACTGTAACACTCTCTGATATACCGCACACCCCCTCACTGTAACACTCTCTGATATACCGCACACCCCCTCACTGTAACACTCTCTGATATACCCCACACCCCCTCACTGTAACACTCTCTGATATACCCCACACCTCTTCACTGTAACACTCTCTGATATACCCCACACCCCCTCACTGTAACACTCTCTGATATACCCCACACCCCATCACTGTAACACTCTCTGATATACCCCACATACCCCCTCACTGTAACACTCTCTGATATACCCCACACCTCTTCACTGTAACACTCTCTGATATACCCCACACCCCCTCACTGTAACACTCTCTGATATACCCCACACCCCATCACTGTAACACTCTCTGATATACCCCACATACCCCCTCACTGTAACACTCTCTGATATACCCCACACCTCTTCACTGTAACACTCTCTGATATACCCCACACCCCATCACTGTAACACTCTCTGATATACCCCACACCCCATCACTGTAACACTCTCTGATATACCCCACACCCCCTCACTGGAACACTCTCTGATATACCCCACACCCCCCTCACTGTAACACTTATATACCCCACACCCCCCTCACTGTAACACTCTCTGATATACCCCACACCCCCTCACTGTAACACTCTCTGATATACCCCACACCCCCTCACTGTAACACTCTCTGATATACCCCACACCCCCTCACTGTAACACTCTCTGATATACCCCACACCCCATCACTGTAACACTCTCTGATATACCCCCACACCCCCTCACTGTAACACTCTCTGATATACCCCACACCCCCTCACTGTAACACTCTCTGATATACCCCACACTCCCACACTGTAACACTCTCTGATATACCCCACACCCCCTCACTGTAACACTCTCTGATGTACCCCACACCCCCTCACTGTCACACTCTCTGATATACCCCACACCCCCTCACTGTAACACTCTCTGATATACCCCACACCCCCTCACTGTAACACTCTCTGATATACCCCACACCCCCTCACTGTAACACTCTCTGATATACCCCACACCCCCTCACTGTAACACTCTCTGATATACCCCACACCCCCTCACTGTAACACTCTCTGATATACCCCACACCCCCTCACTGTAACACTCTCTGATATACCCCACACCCCCTCACTGTAACACTCTCTGATATACCCCACACCCCCTCACTGTAACACTCTCTGATATACCCCACACCCCCTCACTGTAACACTCTCTGATATACCCCACACCCCCTCACTGTAACACTCTCTGATATACCCCACACCCCCTCACTGTAACACTCTCTGATATACCCCGCACTCCCTCACTGTAACACTCTCTGATATACCCCACACCCGCTCACTGTAACACTCTCTGATATACCCCACACCCCCTCACTGTAACACTCTCTGATATACCCCACACCCCCTCACTGTAACACTCTCTGATATACCCCACACCCCCCTCACTGTAACACTCTCTGATATACCCCACACCCCCTCACTGTAACAGTCTCTGATACACCCCACACCCCCTCACTGTAACACTCTCTGATATAGCCCGCACTCCCTCACTGTAACACTCTCTGATATACCTCACAGCCCCTCACTGTAACACTCTCTGATATACCCCACACCCCCTCACTGTAACACTCTCTGATATACCCCACACCCCCTCACTCTAACACTCTCTGATATACCCCACACCCCCTCACTGTAACTCTCTCTGATATACCCCACACTCCCTCACTGTAACACTCTCTGATACACCCCACACCCCCTCACTGTAACACTCTCTGATATACCCCACACCCCCTCACTGTAACACTCTCTGATATACCCCACACCCCCTCACTGTAACACTCTCTGTTTTATCCCTCACCCCCTCACTGTAACACTCTCTGTTTTATCCCTCACCCCCTCACTGTAACACTCTCTGATATACCACACACTCCCTCACTGTAACACTCTCTGATATACCCCACACCCCCTCACTGTAACACTCTCTGTTTTATCCCTCACCCCCTCACTGTAACACTCTCTGATATACCCCACACCCCTTCACTGTAACACTCTCTGATATACCCCACACCCCCTCACTGTAACACTCTCTGATATACCCCACTCCCCCTCACTGTCACACTCTCTGATATACCCCACACTCGCTCACTGTAACACTCTCTGATATACCCCACACCCCCTCACTGTAACACTCTCTGATATACCCCACACCCCCTCACTGTAACACTCTCTGATATACCCCACACCCCCTCACTGTAACACTCTCTGATATACCCCACACTCCCTCACTGTAACACTCTCTGATATACCCCACACCCCCTCACTGTAACACTCTCTGATATACCCCACACCCCCTCACTGTAACACTCTCTGATATACCCCTCACCCCCTCACTGTAACACTCTCTGATATACCCCACATCCCCTCACTGTAACACTCTCTGATATACCCCACATCCCCTCACTGTAACACTCTCTGATATACCCCACACCCCCTCACTGTAACACTCTCTGATATACCCCTCACCCCCTCACTGTAACACTCTCTGAAATACCCCACACCCCCTCACTGTAACACTCTCTGATATACCCCACACCCCCTCACTGTAACACTCTCTGATATACCCCACACCCCCTCACTGTAACACTCTCTGATATACCCCACACCCCCTCACTGTAACACTCTCTGATATACCCCACACCCCGTCACTGTAACACTCTCTGATATACCCCACACCCCCTCACTGTAACACTCGCTGATATACCCCACACCCCCTCACTGTAACACTCTCTGATATACTCAACACCCCCTCACTGTAACACTCTCTGATATACCCCACACCCCCTCACTGTAACACTCTCTGATATACCCCACACCCCCTCACTGTAACACTCTCTGATATACCCCACACCCCCTCACTGTAACACTCTGATATACACCACACCCCCTCACTGTAACACTCTCTGATATACCCCACACCCCCTCACTGTAACACTCTCTGATATACCCCACACCCCCTCACTGTAACACTCTCTGATATACCCCACATCCCCTCACTGTAACACTCTCTGATATACCCCACACCCCCTCACTGTAACACTCTCTGATATACCCCACTCCCCCTCACTGTAACACTCTCTGATATACCCCACACCCCCTCACTGTAACACTCTCTGATAAACCCCACACTCCCTCACTGTAACACTCTCTGATATACCCCACACCCCCTCACTGTAACACTCTCTGATATACCCCACACCCCCTCACTGTAACACTCTCTGATATACCCCACACCCCCCTCACTGTAACACTCTCTGATATACTCAACACTCCCTCACTGTAACACTCTCTGATATACCCCACACCCCCTCACTGTAACACTCTCTGATATACCCCACACCCCCTCACTGTAACACTCTCTGATATACTCAACACTCCCTCACTGTAACACTCTCTGATATACCCCACACCCCCTCACTGTAACACTCTCTGATATACCCCACACCCCCTCACTGTAACACTCCCTGATATACCCCCACACCCCCTCACTGTAACACTCTCTGATATACCCCACACCCCCTCACTGTAACACTCTCTGATATACCCCACACCCCCTCACTGTAACACTCTCTCATATACCCCACACCCCCTCACTGTAACACTCTCTGATATACCCCACACCCCCTCACTGTAACGCTCTCTGATATACCCCACACCCCCTCACTGTAACACTCTCTGATATACCCCACACCCCCTCACTGTAACACTCTCTGATATACCCCACACCCCCTCACTGTAACACTCTCTGATATACCCCACACCCCCTCACTGTCACACTCTCTGATATACCCCACACCCCCTCACTGTAACACTCTCTGATATACCCCACACCCCCTCACTGTAACACTCTCTGATATACCCCACACCCCCTCACTGTAACACTCGCTGATATACTCCACACCCCCTCACTGTAACAGTCTCTGATATACTCAACACCCCCTCACTGTAGCACTCTCTGATATACCCCACACCCCCTCACTGTAACACTCTCTGATATACCCCACACCCCCTCACTGGAACACTCTCTGATATACCCCACACCCCCTCACTGTAACACTCTGATATACACCACACCCCCTCACTGTAACACTCTCTGATATACCCCACACCCAATCACTGTAACACTCTCTGATATACCCCACACCCCCTCACTGTAATACTCTCTGATATACCCCACACCCCCTCACTGTAACACTCTCTGATATAGCCCACACCCCCTCACTGTACCGCTCTCTGATATACCCCACACCCCCTCACTGTAACACTCTCTGATATACCCCACATCCCCTCAATGTAACACTCTCTGATATACCCCGCACTCCCTCACTGTAACACTCTCTGATATACCCCACACCCCCTCACTGTAACACTCTCTGATATACCCCACACCCCCTCACTGTAACACTCTCTGATATACCCCACACCCCCTCACTGTAACACTCTCTGATATACCCCACACCCCCTCACTGTAACACTCTCTGATATACCCCACACCCCCTCACTGTAACACTCTCTGATATACCCCACACCCCCTCACTGTAACACTCTCTGATATACCCCACACCCCCTCACTGTAACACTCTCTGATATACCCCTCACCCCCTCACTGTAACACTCTCTGATATACCCCACACCCCCTCACTGTAACACTCTCTGATATACCCCACACCCCCTCACTGTAACACTCTCTGATATACCCCACACCCCCTCACTGTAACACTCTCTGATATACCCCTCACCCCCTCACTGTAACACTTTCTGAAATACCCCACACCCCCTCACTGTAACACTCTCTGATAAACCCCACACTCCCTCACTGTAACATTCTCTGATATACCCCACACCCCCTCACTGTAACACTCTCTGATATACCCCACACCCCCTCACTGTAACACTCTCTGATATACTCAACACTCCCTCACTGTAACACTCTCTGATATACCCCACACCCCCTCACTGTAACACTCTCTGATATACCCCACTCCCCCTCACTGTCACACTCTCTGATATACCCCACACTCCCTCACTGTAACACTCTCTGATATACCCCACACCCCCTCACTGTAACACTCTCTGATATACCCCACACCCCCTCACTGTAACACTCTCTGATATACCCCACACCCCCTCACTGTAACACTCTCTAATATACCCCACACCCCCTCACTGTAACACTCTCTGATATACCCCACACCCCCTCACTGTAACACTCTCTGATATACCCCACACCCCCTCACTGTAACACTCTCTGATATACCCCACACCCCCTCACTGTAACACTCTCTGATATACCCCACACCCCCTCACTGTAACACTCTCTGATATACCCCACACCCCCTCACTGTAACACTTATATACCGCACACCCCCTCACTGTAACACTTATATACCCCACACCCCCTCACTGTAACACTCTCTGATATACCCCACACCCCCTCACTGTAACACACTCTGATATACCCCACACCCCCTCACTGTAACACTTATATACCCGACACCCCCTCACTGTAACACTTATATACCCCACACCCCCTCACTGTAACACACTCTGATATACCCCACACCCCCTCACTGTAACACTTATATACCCCACACCCCCCTCACTGTAACACTTATATACCCCACACCCCCTCACTGTAACACACTCTGATATACCCCACACCCCCTCACTGTAACACTCTCTGATATACCCCACACCCCCTCACTGTAACACACTCTGATATACCCCACACCCCCTCACTGTAACACTTATATACCGCACACCCCCTCACTGTAACACTTATATACCCCACACCCCCTCACTGTAACACACTCTGATATACCCCACACCCCCTCACTGTAACACTCTCTGATATACCCCACACCCCCTCACTGTAACACACTCTGATATACCCCACACCCCCTCACTGTAACACCTATATACCCGACACCCCCTCACTGTAACACTTATATACCCCACACCCCCTCACTGTAACACTTATATACCCCACACCCCCTCACTGTAACACTCTCTGATATACCCCACACCCCCTCACTGTAACACACTCTGATATACCCCACACCCCCTCACTGTAACACTTATATACCCCACACCCCCTCACTGTAACACTCTCTGATATACCCCACACCCCCTCACTGTAACTCTCTCTGATATACCCCACACCACCTCACTGTAACACTCTCTGATATACCCCACACCCCCTCACTGTAACACTCTCTGATATACCCCACACCCCCTCACTGTAACACTTATATACCCCACACCCCCCTCACTGTAACACTTATATACCGCACACCCCCTCACTGTAACACTTATATACCGCACACCCCCTCACTGTAACACTTATATACCCCACACCCCCCTCACTGTAACACTTATATACCGCACACCCCCTCACTGTAACACTCTCTGATATACCCCACACCCCCTCACTGTAACACTCTCTGATATACCCCACACCCCCTCACTGTAACACTTATATACCCCACACCCCCTCACTGTAACACTTATATACCCCACACCCCCCTCACTGTAACACTTATATACCCCACACCCCCCTCACTGTAACACTTATATACCCCACACCCCCTCACTGTAACACTTATATACCCGCCACCCCCTCACTGTAACACTTATATACACCACACCCCCCTCACTGTAACACTTATATACCCCACACCCCCCTCACTGTAACACTTATATACCCCACACCCCCCTCACTGTAACACTTATATACCCCACACCCCCCTCACTGTAACACTTATATACCCCACACCCCCTCACTGTAACACTTATATACCCCACACCCCCTCACTGTAACACTTATATAACCCACACCCCCTCACTGTAACACTTATATACCCCACACCCCCTCACTGTAACACTTATATACCTGACACCCCCTCACTGTAACACTTATATACCCCACACCCCCTCACTGTAACACTTATATACCCGACACCCCCTCACTGTAACACTTATATACCCCACACCCCCCTCACTGTAACACTTATATACCCCACACCCCCCTCACTGTAACACTTATATACCCCACACCCCCCTCACTGTAACACTTATATACCCCACACCCCCCTCACTGTAACACTTATATACCGCACACCCCCCTCACTGTAACACTTATATACCCCACACCCCCTCACTGTAACACTTATATACCCGACACCCCCTCACTGTAACACTTATATACCCGACACCCCCCTCACTGTAACACTTATATACCCCACACCCCCTCACTGTAACACTTATATACCCCACACCCCCTCACTGTAACACTTATATACCCGACACCCCCTCACTGTAACACTTATATACCCCACACCCCCCTCACTGTAACACTTATATACCCCACACCCCCCTCACTGTAACACTTATATACCCCACACCCCCCTCACTGTAACACTTATATACACCACACCCCCCTCACTGTAACACTTATATACCCCACACCCCCCTCACTGTAACACTTATATACCCCACACCCCCCTCACTGTAACACTTATATACCGCACACCCCCTCACTGTAACACTTATATACCCCACACCCCCCTCACTGTAACACTTATATACCCCACACCCCCTCACTGTAACACTTATATACCCCACACCCCCTCACTGTAACACTTATATACCGCACACCCCCTCACTGTAACACTTATATACCCCACACCCCCTCACTGTAACACTTATATACCCCACACCCCCTCACTGTAACACTTATATACCGCACACCCCCTCACTGTAACACTTATATACCGCACACCCCCTCACTGTAACACTTATATACCGCACACCCCCTCACTGTAACACTTATATACCGCACACCCCCTCACTGTAACACTTATATACCGCACACCCCCTCACTGTAACACTTATATACCGCACACCCCCTCACTGTAACACTTATATACCGCACACCCCCTCACTGTAACACTTATATACCGCACACCCCCTCACTGTAACACTTATATACCCCACACCCCCCTCACTGTAACACTTATAAACCCCACACCCCCCTCACTGTAACACTTATATACCCCACACCCCCTCACTGTAACACTTATATACCGCACACCCCCTCACTGTAACACTTATATACCCCACACCCCCTCACTGTAACACTTATAAACCCCACACCCCCCTCACTGTAACACTTATATACCCCACACCCCCCTCACTGTAACACTTATATACCCCACACCCCCCTCACTGTAACACTTATATACCCCACACCCCCTCACTGTAACACTTATATACCCCACACCCCCCTCACTGTAACACTTATATACCCCACACCCCCTCACTGTAACACTTATATACCCCACACCCCCTCACTGTAACACTTATATACCCCACACCCCCCTCACTGTAACACTTATATACCCCACACCCCCCTCACTGTAACACTTATATACCCCACACCCCCCTCACTGTAACACTTATAAACCCCACACCCCCCTCACTGTAACACTTATATACCCCACACCCCCCTCACTGTAACACTTATATACCCCACACCCCCCTCACTGTAACACTTATATACCCCACACCCCCCTCACTGTAACACTTATATACCGCACACCCCCCTCACTGTAACACTTATAAACCCCACACCCCCCTCACTGTAACACTTATATACCCCACACCCCCCTCACTGTAACACTTATATACCGCACACCCCCCTCACTGTAACACTTATAAACCCCACACCCCCCTCACTGTAACACTTATATACCCCACACCCCCTCACTGTAACACTTATATACCCCACACCCCCCTCACTGTAACACTCTCTGATATACCCCACACTCCCTCACTGTAACACTCTCTGATATACCCCACACCCCCTCACTGTAACACTCTCTGATATACCGCACACCCCCTCACTGTAACACTCTCTGATATACCCCACACTCCCACACTGTAACACTCTCTGATATACCGCACACCCCCTCACTGTAACACTCTCTGATATACCCCACACCCCCTCACTGTAACACTCTCTGATATACCCCACACCTCTTCACTGTAACACTCTCTGATATACCCCACACCCCCTCACTGTAACACTCTCTGATATACCCCACACCCCATCACTGTAACACTCTCTGATATACCCCACATACCCCCTCACTGTAACACTCTCTGATATACCCCACACCTCTTCACTGTAACACTCTCTGATATACCCCACACCCCCTCACTGTAACACTCTCTGATATACCCCACACCCCATCACTGTAACACTCTCTGATATACCCCACATACCCCCTCACTGTAACACTCTCTGATATACCCCACACCTCTTCACTGTAACACTCTCTGATATACCCCACACCCCATCACTGTAACACTCTCTGATATACCCCACACCCCCTCACTGTAACACTCTCTGATATACCCCACACCTCTTCACTGTAACACTCTCTGATATACCCCACACCCCCTCACTGTAACACTCTCTGATATACCCCACTCCCCCTCACTGTCACACTCTCTGATATACCCCACACCCCTTCACTGTAACACTCTCTGATATACCCCACACCCCCTCACTGTAACACTCTCTGATATACCCCACACCCCCTCACTGTAACACTCTCTGATATACCCCACACCCCCTCACTGTAACACTCTCTGATATACCCCACACCCCCTCACTGTAACACTCTCTGATATACCCCGCACTCCCTCACTGTAACACTCTCTGATATACCCCACACCCGCTCACTGTAACACTCTCTGATATACCCCACACCCCCTCACTGTAACACTCTCTGATATACCCCACACCCCCTCACTGTAACACTCTCTGATATACCCCACACCCCCCTCACTGTAACACTCTCTGATATACCCCACACCCCCTCACTGTAACAGTCTCTGATACACCCCACACCCCCTCACTGTAACACTCTCTGATATAGCCCGCACTCCCTCACTGTAACACTCTCTGATATACCTCACAGCCCCTCACTGTAACACTCTCTGATATACCCCACACCCCCTCACTGTAACTCTCTCTGATATACCCCACACTCCCTCACTGTAACACTCTCTGATACACCCCACACCCCCTCACTGTAACACTCTCTGATATACCCCACACCCCCTCACTGTAACACTCTCTGATATACCCCACACCCCCTCACTGTAACACTCTCTGTTTTATCCCTCACCCCCTCACTGTAACACTCTCTGTTTTATCCCTCACCCCCTCACTGTAACACTCTCTGATATACCACACACTCCCTCACTGTAACACTCTCTGATATACCCCACACCCCCTCACTGTAACACTCTCTGTTTTATCCCTCACCCCCTCACTGTAACACTCTCTGATATACCCCACACCCCTTCACTGTAACACTCTCTGATATACCCCACACCCCCTCACTGTAACACTCTCTGATATACCCCACTCCCCCTCACTGTCACACTCTCTGATATACCCCACACTCCCTCACTGTAACACTCTCTGATATACCCCACACCCCCTCACTGTAACACTCTCTGATATACCCCACACCCCCTCACTGTAACACTCTCTGATATACCCCTCACCCCCTCACTGTAACACTCTCTGATATACCCCACATCCCCTCACTGTAACACTCTCTGATATACCCCACATCCCCTCACTGTAACACTCTCTGATATACCCCACACCCCCTCACTGTAACACTCTCTGATATACCCCTCACCCCCTCACTGTAACACTCTCTGAAATACCCCACACCCCCTCACTGTAACACTCTCTGATATACCCCACACCCCCTCACTGTAACACTCTCTGATATACCCCACACCCCCTCACTGTAACACTCTCTGATATACCCCACACCCCCTCACTGTAACACTCTCTGATATACCCCACACCCCGTCACTGTAACACTCTCTGATATACCCCACACCCCCTCACTGTAACACTCGCTGATATACCCCACACCCCCTCACTGTAACACTCTCTGATATACTCAACACCCCCTCACTGTAACACTCTCTGATATACCCCACACCCCCTCACTGTAACACTCTCTGATATACCCCACACCCCCTCACTGTAACACTCTCTGATATACCCCACACCCCCTCACTGTAACACTCTGATATACACCACACCCCCTCACTGTAACACTCTCTGATATACCCCACACCCCCTCACTGTAACACTCTCTGATATACCCCACACCCCCTCACTGTAACACTCTCTGATATACCCCACATCCCCTCACTGTAACACTCTCTGATATACCCCACACCCCCTCACTGTAACACTCTCTGATATACCCCACTCCCCCTCACTGTAACACTCTCTGATATACCCCACACCCCCTCACTGTAACACTCTCTGATAAACCCCACACTCCCTCACTGTAACACTCTCTGATATACCCCACACCCCCTCACTGTAACACTCTCTGATATACCCCACACCCCCTCACTGTAACACTCTCTGATATACCCCACACCCCCTCACTGTAACACTCTCTGATATACCCCACACCCCCCTCACTGTAACACTCTCTGATATACTCAACACTCCCTCACTGTAACACTCTCTGATATACCCCACACCCCCTCACTGTAACACTCTCTGATATACCCCACACCCCCTCACTGTAACACTCTCTGATATACTCAACACTCCCTCACTGTAACACTCTCTGATATACCCCACACCCCCTCACTGTAACACTCTCTGATATACCCCACACCCCCTCACTGTAACACTCCCTGATATACCCCCACACCCCCTCACTGTAACACTCTCTGATATACCCCACACCCCCTCACTGTAACACTCTCTGATATACCCCACACCCCCTCACTGTAACACTCTATCATATACCCCACACCCCCTCACTGTAACACTCTCTGATATACCCCTCACCCCCTCACTGTAACACTCTCTGATATACCCCACACCCCCTCACTGTAACACTCTCTGATATACCCCACACCCCCTCACTGTAACACTCTCTGATATACCCCACACCCCCTCACTGTAACACTCTCTGATATACCCCACACCCCCTCACTGTAACACTCTCTGATATACCCCACACCCCCTCACTGTAACACTCTCTGATATACCCCACACCCCCTCACTGTAACACTCTCTGATATACCCCACACCCCCTCACTGTAACACTCTCTGATATACCCCACACCCCCTCACTGTAACACTCTCTGATATACCCCACACCCCCTCACTGTAACACTCTCTGATATACCCCACACCCCCTCACTGTAACACTCGCTGATATACTCCACACCCCCTCACTGTAACAGTCTCTGATATACTCAACACCCCCTCACTGTAGCACTCTCTGATATACCCCACACCCCCTCACTGTAACACTCTCTGATATACCCCACACCCCCTCACTGGAACACTCTCTGATATACCCCACACCCCCTCACTGTAACACTCTGATATACACCACACCCCCTCACTGTAACACTCTCTGATATACCCCACACCCAATCACTGTAACACTCTCTGATATACCCCACACCCCCTCACTGTAACACTCTCTGATATACCCCACACCCCCTCACTGTAACACTCTCTGATATAGCCCACACCCCCTCACTGTACCGCTCTCTGATATACCCCACACCCCCTCACTGTAACACTCTCTGATATACCCCACATCCCCTCAATGTAACACTCTCTGATATACCCCTCACCCCCTCACTGTAACACTCTCTGATATACCCCACACCCCCTCACTGTAACACTCTCTGATATACCCCACACCCCCTCACTGTAACACTCTCTGATATACCCCACACCCCCTCACTGTAACACTCTCTGATATACCCCACACCCCCTCACTGTAACACTCTCTGATATACCCCACACCCCCTCACTGTAACACTCTCTGATATACCCCACACCCCCTCACTGTAACACTCTCTGATATACCCCACACCCCCTCACTGTAACACTCTCTGATATACCCCTCACCCCCTCACTGTAACACTCTCTGATATACCCCACACCCCCTCACTGTAACACTCTCTGATATACCCCACACCCCCTCACTGTAACACTCTCTGATATACCCCACACCCCCTCACTGTAACACTCTCTGATATACCCCTCACCCCCTCACTGTAACACTTTCTGAAATACCCCACACCCCCTCACTGTAACACTCTCTGATAAACCCCACACTCCCTCACTGTAACATTCTCTGATATACCCCACACCCCCTCACTGTAACACTCTCTGATATACCCCACACCCCCTCACTGTAACACTCTCTGATATACCCCACACCCCCTCACTGTAACACTCTCTGATATACCCCACACCCCCTCACTGTAACACTCTCTGATATACCCCACACCCCCTCACTGTAACACTCTCTGATATACCCCACACCCCCTCACTGTAACACTCGCTGATATACCCCACACCCCCTCACTGTAACACTCTCTGATATACTCAACACCCCCTCACTGTAACACTCTCTGATATACCCCACACCCCCTCACTGTAACACTCTCTGATATACCCCACACCCCCTCACTGTAACACTCTCTGATATACCCCACACCCCCTCACTGTAACACTCCCTGATATACCCCGCACCCCCTTACTGTGACACTCTCTGATATACCCCACACCCCCTCACTGTAACACTCGCTGATACACCCCACACCCCCTCACTGTAACACTGGTATACCCCACACACCCTCACTGTAACACTCTCTGATATACCCCACACCCCCTCACTGTAACACTCTCTGATATACTCAACACCCCCTCACTGTAACACTCTCTGATATACCCCACACCCCTCACTGTAACACTCTCTGATATACCCCACACCCCCTCACTGTAACACTCTCTGATATACTCAACACCCCCTCACTGTAACACTCTCTGATATATCCCACACCCCCCTCACTGTAACACTCTCTGATATACCCCACACCCCCCTCACTGTAACACTCTCTGACAAACCCCACACCCCCTCACTGTAACACTCTCTGACATACCCCCACACCCCCTCACTGTAACACTCTCTGATATACCCCACAGTCCCTCACTGTAACACTCTCTGATATAGCCCACACCCCCCCCACTGTAACACTCTCTGATATACCCCACACCCCCTCACTGTAACACTCTCTGATATACTCAACACTCCCTCACTGTAACACTCCCTGATATACCCCACACCCCCTCACTGTGACACTCTCTGATATACCCCACACCCCCCTCACTGTAACACTCTCTGACAAACCCCACACCCCCTCACTGTAACACTCTCTGATATACCCCCACACCCCCTCACTGTAACACTCTCTGATATACCCCACACCCCCTCACTGTAACACTCTCTGATATACTCAACACTCCCTCACTGTAACACTCTCTGATATACCCCACACCCCCTCACTGTAACACTCTCTGATATACCCCACACCCCCGTCACTGTAACACTCTCTGATATACCCCCCACACTCCCTCACTGTAACACTCTCTGATATACCCCTCACCCCCTCACTGTAACACTCTCTGATATAGCCCACACACCCCCACTGTAACACTCTCTGATATAGCCCACACCCCCTCACTGTAACACTCTCTGATATACCCCACACCCCCTCACTGTAACACTCTCTGATATACCCCACACCCCCTCACTGGAACACTCTCTGATATACCCCACACCCCCTCACTGTAACACTCTCTGATATACCCCACACCCCCTCACTGTAACACTCTCTGATATACCCCACACCCCCTCACTGTAACACTCTCTGATATACCCCACATCCCCTCACTGTAACACTCTCTGATATACCCCACACCCCCTCACTGTAACACTCTCTGATTTACCCCACACCCCCTCACTGTAACACTCTCTGATACACCCCACACCCCCTCACTGTAACACTCTCTGATATACCCCACACCCCCTCACTGTAACACTCTCTGATTTACCCCACACCCCCTCACTGTAACACTCTCTGATATACCCCACACCCCCTCACTGTAACACTCTCTGATTTACCCCACACCCCCTCACTGTAACACTCTCTGATACACCCCACACCCCCTCACTGTAACACTCTCTGATATACCCCTCACCCCCTCACTGTAACACTCTCTGATATACCCCAGACCCCCTCACTGTAACACTCTCTGATATACCCCACATCCCCTCACTGTAACACTCTCTGATATACCCCACACCCCCTCACTGTAACACTCTCTGATATACCCCACACCCCCTCACTGTAACACTCTCTGATATACCCCACACACCCTCACTGTAACACTCTCTGATATACCCCACACCCCCTCACTGGAATGCTCTCTGATATACCCCACACCCCCTCACTGAAACACTCTCTGATATACCCCACACCCCCTCACTGGAACACTCTCTGATATACCCCACACACCCTCACTGTAACACTCTCTGATATACCCCACACCCCCGTCACTGTAACACTCTCTGATATACCCCACACCCCCTCACTGTAACACTCTCTGATATACCCCACACCCCCTCCCCATGTAACACCCTCTGATATACCCCACACCCCCTCACTGTAACACTCTCTGATATACCCCACACCCCCTCACTGTAACACCCTCTGATATACCCCACACCCCCTCAGTGTAACACTCTCTGATATACCCCACACCCCCTCACTGTAACACTCTCTGATATACCCCACACCCCCTCACTGTAACACTCTCTGATAAACCCCACACCCCCTCACTGTAACACTCTCTGATAAACCCCACACCCCCTCACTGTAACACTCTCTGATATACCCCCACACCCCCTCACTGTAACACTCTCTGATATACCCCACACCCCCTCACTGTAACACTCTCTGATAAACCCCACACCCCCTCACTGTAACACTCTCTGATATACCCCCTCACCCCCTCACTGTAACACTCTCTGATATACCCCACACCCCCTCACTGTAACACTCTCTGATATACCCCACACCCCCTCACTGTAACACCCTCTGATATACCCCACACCCCCTCAGTGTAACACTCTCTGATATACCCCACACCCCCTCACTGTAACACTCTCTGATATACCCCACACCCCCTCACTGTAACACTCTCTGATATACCCCACATCCCCTCACTGTAACACTCTCTGACAAACCCCACACCCCCTCACTGTAACACACTCTGATATACCCCACACCCCCCTCACTGTAACACTCTCTAATATACCCCACACCCCCTCACTGGAACACTCTCTGATATACCCCACACCCCCTCACTGTAACACTCTCTGATATACCCCACACCCCCTCATTGTAACACTCTCTGATATACCCCACACCCCCTCACTGGAACACTCTCTGATATACCCCACACCCCCGTCACTGTAACACTCTCTGATATACCCCACACCCCCTCACTGTAACACTCTCTGATATACCCCACACCCCCTCACTGTAACACCCTCTGATATACCCCACACCCCCTCACTGTAACACTCTCTGATATACCCCACACCCCCTCAGTGTAACACTCTCTGCTATACCCCACACCCCCTCACTGTAACACTCTCTGATATACCCCACACCCCCTCACTGTTACACTCTCTGATGTACCCCACACCCCCTCACTGTAACACTCTCTGATATACCCCACACCCCCTCACTGTAACACTCTCTGATATACCCCACACCCCCTCACTGTAACACTCTCTGATATACCCCACACCCCCTTACTGTAACACTCTCTGATATACCCCACACTCCCTCACTGTAACACTCTCTGATATACCCCACACCCCCTCACTGTAACACTCTCTGATATACCCCACACCCCCTCACTGTAACACTCTCTGATATACCCCACACCCCCTCACTGTAACGCTCCCTGATATACCCCACACCCCCTCACTGTAACACTCTCTGATATACCCCACACCCCACTCACTGTAACACTCTCTGATATACCCCACACCCCCTCACTGTAACACTCTCTGATATACCCCACACCCCCTCACTGTAACACTCTCTGATATACCCCACACCCCCTCACTGTAACACTCTCTGATATACCCCACACCCCACTCACTGTAACACTCTCTGATATACCCCACACCCCCTCACTGTAACACTCTCTGATATACCCCACACCCCCTCACTGTAACACTCTCTGATCTACCCCACACCCCCTCACTGTAACACTCTCTGATATACCCCACACTCCCTCACTGTAACACTCTCTGATATACCCCACTCATTGTAACACTCTCTGATATACCCCACACCCCCTCACTGTAACACTCTCTGATATACCCCACACCCCCTCACTGTAACACTCTCTGATATACCCCACACCCCCTCAATGTAACACTCTCTGATATACCCCACACCCCCTCACTGTAACACTCTCTGATATAACCCACACCCCCTTTCTGTAACACTCTCTGATATACCCCACACCCCCTCACTGTAACACTCTCTGATATACCCCACACCCCCTTACTGTAACACTCTGTGATATACCCCACACCCCACTCACTGTAACACTCTCTGATATACCCCACACCCCCTCACTGTAACACTCTCTGATATACCCCACACCCCCTCACTGTAACACTCTCTGATATACCCCACACCCCCTCACTGTAACACTCTCTGATATACCCCACACCCCCTCAATGTAACACTCTCTGATATACCCCACACCCCCTCACTGTAACACTCTCTGATATACCCCACACCCCCTTCCTGTAACACTCTCTGATATACCCCACACCCCCTCACTGTAACACTCTCTGATATACCCCACACCCCCTCACTGTAACACTCTCTGATATACCCCACACCCGGTCCTCTCTGTCCCGGACTCCCTCGTGGATTCGGAGAACTCTCTCTAATCCTCTCTTGAACCTTTCTCCCCCAAGGAGAACACTCATGGCTTCTCCGATCCCTCCATGCTTTGGAAATACTTCATCCTTTATCCAAAGTGCTTGTAAACTTTCCCCGCTCCCACCAATGGTTTTCACGTTCTTCCCAAACTGTGGATCACGAGGACATTCGGCAATCGAGCAGCAGAGACAGGAACAATGTCTCAGACAGGGCAATGGTCTGTTCATGGTGGCACGATGAATTCTCACCTCTGCTTCCAACTGTAGATCTCACCCCAGTTTCCTCCGCATGATCGATACCAACGGGACATTCCGTGAGGACATTCCACTCGACGCCAGTGCCTATCTCGCTTACAGCCCAAAGGATACCGTCTCGGTGAGTGTAGAGGGAGCTTTACTCTGTATCTAACCCCGTGCTGTACCTGTCCTGGGAGTGTTTGATGGGGGACAGTGTAGAGGGAGCTTTACTCTGTATCTAGCCCCGTGCTGTACCTGTCCTGGGAGTGTTTGATGGGGGACAGTGTAGAGGGAGCTTTACTCTGTATCTAACCCCGTGCTGTACCTGTCCTGGGAGTGTTTGATGGGGGACAGTGTAGAGGGAGCTTTACTCTGTATCTAACCCCGTGCTGTACCTGTCCTGGGAGTGTTTGATGGGGGACAGTGTAGAGGGAGCTTTACTCTGTATCTAACCCCATGCTGTACCTGTCCTGGGAGTGTTTGATGGGGACAGTGTAGAGGGAGCTGTACTCTGTATCTAACCCCGTGCTGCATATGTCCTGGGAGTGTTTGATGGGGGACAGTGTAGAGGGAGCTTTACTCTGTATCTAACCCCGTGCTGTACCTGTCCTGGGAGTGTTTGATGGGGACAGTGTAGCTTTACTCTGTATCTAACCCCGTGCTGTACCTGTTCTGGGAGTGTTTGATGGGGGACAGTGTAGAGGGAGCTTTACTCTGTATCTAACCCCATGCTGTACCTGTCCTGGGAGTGTTTGATGGGGGACAGTAGAGAGGGAGCTTTACTCTGTATCTAACCCCGTGCTGTACCTGTCCTGGGAGTGTTTGATGGGGACAGTGTAGAGGGAGCTTTACTCTGTATCTAACCCCGTGCTGTACCTGTCCTGGGAGTGTTTGATGGGGGACAGTAGAGAGGGAGCTTTACTCTGTATCTAACCCCGTGCTGTACCTGTCCTGGGAGTGTTTGATGGGGGACAGTGGAGAGGGAGCTTTACTCTGTATCTAACCCCGTGCTGTACCTGTCCTGGGAGTGTTTGATGGGGGGACAGTGTAGAGGGAGCTTTACTCTGTATCTAACCCCGTGCTGTACCTGTCCTGGGAGTGTTTGATGGGGGACAGTGGAGAGGGAGCTTTACTCTGTATCTAACCCCGTGCTGTACCTGTCCTGGGAGTGTTTGATGGGGGACAGTGCAGAGGGAGATTTAGTCTGTATCTAACCCCGTGATATTCTCTTCACTCAGATCGACGATGAAACGTTTGAATACTCACCGTTTGTATGTGATTTTGCCTCTGTCTGTTGCAGGGAGGATTAATCTACGCTCACTATGGAACTGCTGAGGACTTCGATAGACTGCGCAGGATGAGGATCGGAGTGCAAAATAACATCGTGATTGTCCGAGTTGGAAAAATCAGCTTTGGCGAGAAGGTTGGTGCTTCCAAATTAAATTCAGTAAATTTGAACATAGAACGTAGCACAGTGGGTTAGCACTGCTGCCTCACAGCGCCAGGGACCCGGGTTCGATTCCCGGCTTGGGTGACTGTCTGTGTGGAGTCTACACATTCTCCCCGTGTCTGCGTGGGTTTCCTCCGGGTGCTCCGGTTTCCTCCCACAGTCCTAAGATGTGCAGGTTAGGTGGATTGGCCATGCTAAATTGCCCCTTAGTGTCCAAAGATGTACAGGTTAGGTGGATTGGCCATGCTAAATTGCCCCTTAGTGTCCAAAGATGTGCAGGTTAGGTGGATTGGCCGTGCTAAATTGTCCCTTAGTGTCCAAAGATGTGTAGGTTAGGTGGATTGGCCATGCTAAATTGTCCCTTAGTGTCCAAAGATGTGTAGGTTAGGTGGATTGGCCATGCTAAATTGTCCCTTAGTGTCCAAAGATGTGCAGGTTAGGTGGATTGGCCATGCTAAATTGCCCCTTAGTGTCCAAAGATGTTCAGGTTAGGTGGATTGGCCATGCTAAATTGCCCCTTAGTGTCCAAAGATGTGCAGGTTAGGGGGATTGGCCATGCTAAATTGCCCCTTAGTGTCCAAAGATGTGTAGGTTTTGGTGGATTGGCCATGCTAAATTGCCCCTTAGTGCCCAAAGATGTGCAGGTTAGGTGGATTGGCCATGCTAAATTGCCCCTTAGTGCCCAAAGATGTGCAGGTTAGGTGGATTGGCCATGCTAAATTGTCCCTTAGTGTCCAAAGATGTGCGGGTTCGGTGGATTGGCCATGCTA
Organism: Mustelus asterias; assembly: GCF_964213995.1. Classification (NCBI taxonomy): domain Eukaryota; kingdom Metazoa; phylum Chordata; class Chondrichthyes; order Carcharhiniformes; family Triakidae; genus Mustelus; species Mustelus asterias. The sequence continues at coordinate 84,058 of NW_027591123.1, forward strand.
AATTGCCCCTTAGTGTCCAAAGATGTGCAGGTTAGGTGGATTGGCCATGCTAAATTGCCCCTTAGTGTCCCAGGATGCGTAATTTAGAGGGATGAACAAAGTAAATATGTGGACTTCTGGGGATCGGGGCTGGGTGGGATTGTGGTCGGTGCAGACTCAATGGGCCGAATGGCTTCCTTCTGCGCTGTAGGGATTCCATGATTGCTTTGCTGGGCAGATTTCTTTTTTTTTTATTAGTCACAAGTTAGGCTAACATTAACACTGCAATGAAGTTACTGTGAAAATCCCCTAGTCGCCCCACACTCCGGCGCCTGTTCGGGTAACACTGAGGGAGAATTTAGCACGGCCAATGCACCCTAACCAGCACGTCTTTCAGACTGTGGGAGGAAACCGGAGCACCCGGAGGAAACCCACGCAGACACGGGGGGAGAATGTGCAGACTCCACACCGGAGAGTGACCCAAGCCGGGAATCGAACCCGGGTCCCTGGTGCTGTGAGGCAGCAGTGCTGACCCACTGTGCCACCGTGCCGCCCTATTTGCTGTTTGAAGGAATCCAGTTGATGTGTCGATAGTTTGAGTTGTGTTGATTTCAAAAAGGAGGAGGTATTGGGGTTCTTGAGAAACGTTAAGGTAGACAAGTCCCCAGGGCCTGATGGGATATACCCCAGAATACTGAGAGAGTCAAGGGAGGAAATTGCTGGGGCCTTGAGAGAAATCTCTGTATCCTCACTGGCAACAGGGGAGGTCCCAGAGGATTGGAGAATAGCCAATGTTGTTCCTTTGTTTAAGAAGGTTAGCAAGGACAATCCAGGTAATTACAGGCCGGTGAGCCTTACAGCAGTGGTAGGGAAATTATTGGAGAGGATTCTTCGAGACAGGATTTACTCCCACTTGGAAATAAGAGAATGTATTCGTGAGAGGCAACATGGTTTTGTGAAGGGGAGGTCGTGTCTCATTTATTTGATCAAGTTTTTTGAGGAAGTGACGAAGATGATTGATGAGGGTAGGGCAGTGGATGTTGTCTACATGGACTTCAGTAAGGCCTTTGACAAGGTCTCTCATGGCAGACCGGTGCAGAAGGTGAAGTCGCACGGGGTCAGAGTGAGGTGGCAAGGTGGATACAGAACTGGCTCGGTCAAAGAAGACAGAGGGTAGCAGTGGGAAGCGTTTCTGAATGGAGGGCTGTGACAAGTGGCGTTCCTCAGGGATCAGTGCTGGGACCTTTAGTGTTTCTAATATATATATAAATGATTTGGAGGAAAATGTAACTGGATTGATTAGTAAGTTTGCGGACGACACAAAGGTTGGTGGATTTGCGGATACAATGAGGATACAGCAGGATATAGATCGGTTGGAGACTTGGGCGGAGAGATGGCAGATGGAGTTTAATCCGGACAAATGTGAGGTAACGGATTTTGGAAGGTCTAATACAGATAGGAAATATACAGTAAATGGCAGAACTCTAAAGAGTATTGATAGGCAGAGGGATCTGGGTGTACAGGTGACTGAAAGGGGCAACGCAGGTGGAGAAGGTAGTCAAGAAGGCAGACGGCACGCTTGCCTTCATCGGCCGGGGCACTGAGTTTAAAAATTGGCAAGTCATGTTGCAGCCGGGACCTTTGCTGTTTGTAATATATCCAAATGATTTGGAGGAAAATGTAACTGGCTTGATGAGTAAGTTCGCGGACGACACAAAGGTTGGGGGGATTGCGGATAGCGATGAGGGACCAAATGTTGATGTTGAGGGGTTCATTGTTCTGTTTGCCTCTTCCAGGTGGCCTTTGCTGAGCAACATGGGGCAATTGGTGTCCTCATCTACCCGGATCCCTACGACATTCCGCAGTTTCCCAGGGGCCTTGGCATGAACAGTTACACCACCATATCCGGACATGTGAGTTGATGAATCCCTGTATCCCCCGGGAAATTGTGCCTCAGTCACACCTGTACTGGAGTAACTCCATTCCATACTTGCCAGATGCACCAGGATAACACCAGGCGTGAAAGTGGCAACGCAGGGTGGAGAAGGTAGTCAAGAAGGCAGACGGCACGCTCGCCTTCATCGGCCGGGGCGTTGAGTTTAAAAATTGGCAAGTCACGTTGACGCTTTATAGAACCTTAGTGAGGCCGCACTTGGAATGTAGTGTTCAATTCTGGTCGCCGCACTACCAGAAGGATGTGGAGGCTTTGGAGAGGGTACAGAAAAGATTTACCAGGATGTTGCCCTGGGGTATGGAGGGCATCAGCTATGAGGAGAGGTTGGAGAAACTCGGTTTGTTCTCACTGGAACGACGGAGGTTGAGGGGGGCGACCTGATAGAAGTCTACAAGATTATGAGAGGCATGGACAGAGTGGAGAGTCAGAAGCTTTTTCCCCCAGGGTGGAAGAGTCAATTACTCGGGGGCATGGGTTTAAGGTGCGAGGGGCAAGGTTTAAAGGAGATGTACGAGGCAAGTTTTTTTACACAGAGGGTGGTGGGTGCCTGGAACTCGCTGCCGGGGGAGGGAGTGGAAGCGGATACAATAGTGATTTTTAAGGGGCGTCTTGACAAGTACATGAACAGGATGGGAATAGAGGGATACGGTCCCCGGAAGGGTTGGGGGTTTTAGTTCAGTCGGGGCAGCATGGTCGGTGCAGGCTTGGAGGGGCCGAAGGGCCTGTTCCTGTGCTGTAATTTTCTTTGTTCTTTGTTCTAAATTGCCACTCAATGTCCAAAGATGTGTAGGTTAGGTGGATTGGCCATGCTAAATTGCCCCTTAGTGTCCCAAGCGTGGCTCACACTCTGTTCCACCTCTTGTCTCCCTCTCTCCACGACAGGTACATCGGGGAACGGGTGACCCATTCACTCCCGGCTTCCCATCATTCAACCAAACACAGTTTCCTCCAATCAACTCCTCTGCTTTGCCCCGGATTGTAGCACTGCCAATCAGTGCCTCCGTTGCTCACAACCTCATGGGGTAAGAAATTCACAGGAGGTCCCCAGACGGGGGGGGGGGGCAGGGGGGCGGGGGGGGGAGGGGGTGTCAGTATTTACAGGGAGGGTCCCCGGGGGAGAGTGTGTCAGTATTTACAGGGGGTCCCCGGGGGGGGGAGTGTGTCAGTATTTACAGGGAGTCCCCGGGGGGAGAGTGTGTCAGTATTTACAGGGGGTCCCCGGGGGGAGAGTGTGTCAGTATTTACAGGGGGTCCCCGGGGGGGGGAGTGTGTCAGTATTTACGGGGGTCCCCGGGGGGAGAGTGTGTCAGTATTTACAGGGGCTCCCCGGGGGGAGAGTGTGTCAGTATTTACAGGGGGATCCCCGGGGGAGAGTGTGTCAGTATTTACAGGGGGGGCCCCGGGGGGAGAGTGTGTCAGTATTTACAGGGGGGTCCCCGGGGGAGAGTGTGTCAGTATTTACAGGGGGTCCCCGGGAGAGTGTGTCAGTATTTACAGAGGGTCCCCGGGGGGAGTGGGTCAGTATTTACAGGGGGGTCCCCGGGAGAGTGTGTCAGTATTTACAGGGGGTCCCCGGGGGGAGTGGGTCAGTATTTACAGGGGGGGTCCCCCGGGGGGAGTGTGTCAGTATTTACAGGGGGTCCCCGGGGGGGAGTGTGTCAGTATTTACAGGGGGATCCCCGGGGGAGAGTGTGTCAGTATTTACAGGGGGTCCCCGGGGGGAGTGTGTCAGTATTTACAGGGGGTCCCCGGGGGGGAGAGTGTGTCAGTATTTACAGAGGGATCCCCGGGGCGGAGAGTGTGTCAGTATTTACAGGGGGATCCCCGGGGGAGAGTGTGTCAGTATTTACAGGGGGTCCCCGGGGGGGAGAGTGTGTCAGTATTTACAGAGGGATCCCCGGGGCGGAGAGTGTGTCAGTATTTACAGGGGGGTCCCCGGGGGAGAGTGTGTCAGTATTTACAGGGGGTCCCCGGGGAGAGTGCGTCAGTATTTACAGGGGGATCCCCGGGGGGAGAGTGTGTCAGTATTTACAGGGGGATCCCCGGGGGGAGTGTGTGTCAGTATTTACAGGGGGGGGTTCCCGGGGGAGAGTGTGTCAGTATTTACAGGGGGATCCCCGGGGAGAGTGTGTCAGTATTTACAGGGGTTCCCGGGGGGAGAGTGTGTCAGTATTTACAGGGGGGGTCCCCGGGGAGAGTGTGTCAGTATTTACAGGGGGATCCCCGGGGAGAGTGTGTCAGTATTTACAGGGGGATCCCCGGGGAGAGTGTGTCAGTATTTACAGGGGGTCCCCCGGGGGAGAGTGTGTCAGTATTTACAGGGGGGTTCCCGGGGGAGAGTGTGTCAGTATTTACAGGGGGTCCCCCGGGGGAGAGTGTGTCAGTATTTACAGGGGGTCCCCCGGGGGAGAATGTGTCAGTATTTATAGGGGGTCCCCGGGAGAGAGTGTGTCAGTATTTACAGGGGGGTCCCCGGGGGAGAGTGTGTCAGTATTTACAGGGGGGGTCCCGGGGGGAGAGTGTGTCGCTATTTACAGGGGGTTCCCGGGGAGGAGTGTGTCAGTATTTACAGGGGGGGTCCCACGGGGAGAGTGTGTCAGTATTTACAGCGGGGTCCCCGGGGGGAGAGTGTGTCAGTATTTACAGGGGGATCCCCGGGGGGGAGTGTGTAAGTATTTACAGGGGGATCCCCGGGGGGGAGTGTGTCAGTATTTACTGGGGGGGGTCCCCGGGGGAGAGTGTGTCAGTATTTACTGGGGGGGGTCCCCGGGGGAGAGTGTGTCAGTATTTACAGCGGGACCCCGTGGGGAGAGTGTGTCAGTATTTACAGGGGGAGTCCCCAGGGGGAGAGTGTGTCACTATTTACAGGGCGTCTCTGTGGGGGGGGGGGGGGAGGGTACCCCCAAGGTGTATTGTCCAGGTGACGGCCTCCACAGAGGAAGTGCCCGGGAGCGCTGGAGGAGGTGGAATGCCCCCACACCCTTGCGCGCACGGCCCGGCTCCCAGTCAGACACCCGATTCAGGAAAGGAGGGGGAAATCTAATCTCCGGCTGCCATTCTTTCTCCCTCTCGATGTTACAGCAAGGTGAGCGGGAACGAGGTTCCTCAGGAATGGCAAGGGAGTCTTTCGTCCGTCACCTACAGACTAGGCCCCGGATTCCGGGACTCTGAAGACCGGCTGCAACTGGGCGTCACCAACAGCATGGTTTCCACGGTGATCAGCAATGTCTTTGGTTCCATTGAAGGGTTCACGGAACCCGGTGAGTGTGGGTGGTGGGGCGGTGGGGGGGGCGGCGGGAGGGGGGCACCTCGGGGTGATTGGCCCCTTGGACATATTGGTCAAAGCTATCATTTTCCCACACGCTCTCTCTCTCCTCCCCCTCCCCCCATCTCCCCCAACATTCTCCCCTCCGTACACACCCCCCCCCCCCCCCCCCCCATTAACACAGTATCGTAGAATCCCAACAGTGCAGAAATAGGCCACTCGGGCAATCGAGCCTGCACCGACCACAATCCCACCCAGGCCCTATCCCCATAACCCCACACATTTACCCTGCTCGTCCCCCTGACCCTCGGGTCAATTTAGCATGGCCAATCCACCCAACCCGCACATCTTTGGACACTAAGGGGCAATTTAGCATGGCCAATCCACCTAACCCGCACATCTTTGGACACTAAGGGGCAATTTAGCATGGCCAATCCACCTAACCCGCACATCTTTGGACACTAAGGGGCAATTTAGCATGGCCAATCCATCTAACCTGCACATCTTTGGACACTAAGGGGCAATTTAGCACGGCCAATCCACCTAACCTGCACATCTTTGGACACTAAGGGGCACTTTAGCACAGCCAATCCACCTAACCCGCACATCTTTGGGCACTAAGGGACAATTTAGCATGGCTAATCCACCTAACCCGCACATCTTTGGACACTAAGGGACAATTTAGCATGGCCAATCCCCCTAACCTGCACATCTTTGGACACTAAGGGACAATTTAGCATGGCCAATCCCCCTAACCTGCACATCTTTGGACACTAAGGGACAATTTAGCATGGCCAATCCACCTAACCTGCACATCTTTGGACAATAAGGGACAATTTAGCACGGCCAATCCACCTAACCTACACATCTTTGGACACTAAGGGGCAATTTAGCACGGCCAATCCACCTAACCTGCACATCTTTGGACACTAAGGGGCACTTTAGCACAGCCAATCCACCTAACCCGCACATCTTTGGGCAATAAGGGACAATTTAGCATGGCCAATCCACCTAACCCGCACATCTTTGGACACTAAGGGGCAATTTAGCACGGCCAATCCACCTAACCTGCACATCTTTGGACACTAAGGGGCACTTTAGCACAGCCAATCCACCTAACCCGCACATCTTTGGGCAATAAGGGACAATTTAGCACAGCTAATCCACCTAACCCGCACATCTTTGGACACTAAGGGACAATTTAGCATGGCCAATCCATCTAACCTGCACATCTTTGGACTGTGGGAGGAAACCGGAGCACCCGGAGGAAACCCACGCTGACACGGGGAGAATGTGTAGACTCCACACAGACAGTGACCCGAGCCGGGAATCGAACCCAGGTCCCTGGCGCTGTGAGGCAGCAGCGCTAACCCACTGTGCCGCCCTGTCACCACCCTGTTCCCTCTTGTGCAACCTGTACCAGCTCCGATTCACCTATCAGTGTGCACACTGGCCTTCCCTACCCGACTTCAAACCTTCCCATCCTCATTTCCAATTCGCTTCACCAGCCTCACCCCTCTCCTGCCTCTGATTTGATTTGATTTATTATTGTCACATGTATTGGGATACAGTGAAAAGTATTGTTTCTTGCGCGCTATACAGACAAAGCATACCGTTCATAGAGTACATAGGGGAGAAGGATTTGATTTATTATTGTCACATGTATTGGGATGCAATGAAAAGTATTGTTTCTTGCGCGCTATACAGACAAAGCATACCGTTCATAGAGAAGGAAAGGAGAGGGTGCAGAATGTAGTGTTACAGTCATAGCTAGGGTGTAGAGAAAGATCAACTTAATGCGAGGTAGGTCCATTCAAAAGTCTGACGGCAGCAGGGAAGAAGCTGTTCTTGAGTCGGTTGGTACGTGACCTCAGACTTTTGTATCTTTTTCCCGATGGAAGAAGGTGGAAGAGAGAATGTCCGGGGTGTGTGGGGGTCCTTGATTATGCCGGCTGCTTTTCCCCGAGGCAGCGGGAAGTGTAGACAGAGTCAATGGATGGGAGGCTGGGTTTGCGTGATGGATTGGGCTACATTCACGACCCTTTGTAGTTCCTTGCGGTCTTGGGCAGAGCAGGAGCCCCAGACCGAGCTGTGATACAACCAGAAAGAATGCTTTCTATGGGGCATCTGTAAAAGTTGGTGAGAGTTGTAGCTGACATGCCAAATTTCCTTAGTCTTCTGAGAAAGTAGAGGCGTTGGTGGGGCTTCCTTAACTATAGTGTCGGCATGGGGGGGACCAGGACAGGTTGTTGGTGATCTGGACACCTAAAAACTTGAAGCTCTCGACCCTTTCTACTGCGTCCCCGTTGATGTAGACTGGGGCATGTTCTCCTTTACGCTTCCTGAAGTCGATGACAATCTCCTTCGTTTTGTTGACATTGAGGGAGAGATTATTGTCTGGAATATCGTAGAGCCTACACAGTCCTCCAAGATTTCTCTTACGGCCTGCTGTGCTCCCGCACCTCACCCACACCCATCTCCCCCCGATTCCCTTCGCTCCGCCATTGGGCGCCGTGCCTTTAACTGCCTGGAGGAACCCGAAGGTCTGGAATTCCCTCCCTTCACCTCTCCCCACTTCTCCCTCTCTTCCTCCTTCAAGACACTCCTTAAACTATCCGCATAGACGCAGCTTTTGCTACTCTGTCCTTAATATCTGCTTCTATGTGTCGGATTCAGATTTCCATTGTAAAAACTCATTTCAGTTAAAAGCATCATATAGATGCTGTACCTGTCCTGGGAGTGTTTGATGGGGGACAGTGTAGAGGGAGCTTTACTCTGTATCTAACCCCGTGCTGTACCTGTCCTTGGAGTGTTTGATGGGGGACAGTGTAGAGGGAGCTTTACTCTGTATCTAACTCCGTGCTGTACCTGTCCTGGGAGTGTTTGATGGGGGACAGTGTAGAGGGAGCTTCACTCTGTATTTAACCCCGTGCTGTACCTGTCCTGGGAGTGTTTGATGGGGGACTGTGTAGAGGGAGCTTTACTCTGTATCTAACCCCGTGCTGTACCTGTCCTGGGAGTGTTTGATGGGGGACAGTGTAGAGGGAGCTTTACTCTGTATCTAACCCCGTGCTGTACTTGTCCTGGGAGTGTTTGATGGGGGACAGTGTAGAGGGAGCTTTACTCTGTATCTAACCCCGTGCTGTACCTGTCCTGGGAGTGTTTGATGGGGGACAGTGTAGAGGGAGCTTTACTCTGTATCTAACCCCGTGCTGTACCTATCCTGGGAGTGTTTGATGGGGACAGTGTAGAGGGAGCTTTACTCTGTATCTAACCCCGTGCTGTACCTGTCCTGGGAGTGTTTGATGGGGACAGTGCAGAGGGAGCTTTACTCTGTATCTAACCCCGTGCTGTACCTGTCCTGGGAGTGTTTGATGGGGGACTGTTAGAGGGAGCTTTACTCTGTATCTAACCCCGTGCTGTACCTGTCCTGGGAGTGTTTGATGGGGACAGTGTAGAGGGAGCTTTACTCTGTATCTAACCCCGTGCTGTACCTGTCCTGGGAGTGTTTGATGGGGGACAGTGTAGAGGGAGCTTTACTCTGTATCTAACCCCGTGCTGTACCTGTCCTGGGAGTGTTTGATGGGGGACAGTGTAGAGGGAGCTTTACTCTGTATCTAACCCCGTGCTGTACCTGTCCTGGGAGTGTTTGATGGGGGGACAGTGTAGAGGGAGCTTTACCCTGTATCTAACCCCGTGCTGTACCTGTCCTGGGAGTGTTTGATGGGGGACAGTGTAGAGGGAGCTTTACTCTATATCTAACCGTGGACAGCGTCTCGCTCTGCGTAACGCTGTGATGTTTTCTCTTTCTCCTTTGTAGATCGATATATCATCTTCGGAGCCCAGCGAGATGCCTGGAGCGAGGGGGCCGCCAAGTCGGGTGTGGGAACTGCCATTCTCTTGGAGCTAGCCCATGCGTTTTCCAAAATGGTGGAAAATGGTAAGCATTCTGCCGGGAATGGTGTCACCTGCCTCCTGCACTCCGAGCCAGACCATTCAGCCCATCTGCTCCGTGCTAGCCCCACGCCGATCTCCTCCTCTTTCCCTACCCTCCTCCTCCTTCCCCTCTCCGACTAATATTTAGCCTCCCCTCAGAATGTCGTCTTCCTATTCGCCACGCTCCCGCTGGTGGGGGGGAAGGGCGGGGTGTTCCACTCTCTGCCGTTAGCCAATCCAGGGCGCCGGCTGATCGCCCACAAGGGGCGTCGCGCCCCGTATCGCCGTCGCTCCCCGCCGCGCCCGCAGTCTCGCAGGTCACTTGGTCGCGACGGCGCGGGACCGAGCGATTGCCGTTATCCCCGGGCGGGGCAGAGGGGCGTCTAACTAGGCCCCGGCTGACCTGTCACCTCCCCCCGCTCCCCGGGGCCCTCCCACCAGCCCCCGGCGCCGTCCTCCATGTGCTTCCAGTTCCAGTCCCCTGGAGTATCCCTGATTCCCGCCTCTCTGCAGTCGGCGGCCATGTTTTTCCATGCCGGGTTTGGTGGCGGGGGGGGCTGGATTTGTGGGCCCTAAGCTCCGGAATTCCCTCCCTAATCTCTGAAATTCCCTTCCTAAAACCTCTTTGGCCCTCCTTAACGCCGTTCCTTAAAGCCTCTTCCCCTCCACCGGCCCCCCGACCCTAACATAATCCCCTGTGTGCAGTTCAGGGCCTACCTGGATTAGGCTCCTCTGAGGCACTTTGGTCAGTTTGGAGGGGCTACGTCAGCGCAGACTGTCAGTGTTACCATGGGTCCCTGACGCTGTGAGAACAGCGGTTCCAACCAATGTGCCACCATGCCAGCCAGATGGGCAATAAACGCTGGCCAGCCAGCGATGCCCATGTCCCACGGATGAATAAAAAAATTTGAATGCTAAAGTCTACGGCGGGGGGGTCGAGGGGGGCAGAGTAACGGGATTAGTCTTGGTCTGGAGGATTTAATCGCAGATGAACCAAGTGGCGTATCAGTCACGTTGCCCAGTTAAGGAAGTAGACCGAACTTATTAGAGAACTGTCCTTTCAGTCCCAGGACTAATCTCCGCAGAGTCATAGCTCGATAGCTGGCTCCACTGTCAATTACAACCAGGAGAACTTTGCTCTTTGACCTTTGACTCTCACTGTCAAAGCTTTGTTAATTCTTGCCTTTTCCTGGCGCAGTTTCAGTGGCTCAGTAAGCACATTGTCGATTGAGACTTGACTAGGCAGTACTGTCCACTCCAAGAGAGAAGCTTCCGGTTCTTTACTTAGGGTCTTCCAAGATGGCTTGCTCAACACCCTTGCTCAAGTCCCGGCAGTGACTCAGTACTGTGGACAGTTCCGGTCACCCTATTATAGAAAGGATATTATTAAACTAGAAAGAGTGCAGAAAAGGTTTACTCGGATGCTACTGGGACTTGATGGTTTGAGTTATAAGGAGAGGCTGGATAGACTGGGACTTTTTTCTCTGGAGCGTAGGAGGCTGAGGGGTGATCTTATAGAGGTCTATAAAATAATGAGGGGCACAGATCAGCTCGATAGTCAATATCTTTTCCCAAAGGTAGGGGAGTCTAAAACTAGAGGGCGTAGGTTTAAGGTGAGAGGGGAGAGATACAAAAGTGTTCAGAGGGGCAATCTTTTCACACAGAGGGTGGTGAGTGTCTGGAACAAGCTGCCAGAGGTAGTCGTAGAGGCAGGTACAATTTAGAAAGCATTTAGACAGTTACATGGGTACGATGGGTAGAGAGGGATATGGGCCAAATGTGGGCAATTGGGACTAGTTTAGGGGTTTTTAAAAAAAGGGCGGCCTGGACAAGTTGGGCCGAAGGGCCTGTTTCCATGCTGTAAACCTCTATGACTCTATAAACATAGAAACTAGAAGCGAGAGGAGGCCATTCGGCCCTTCGAGCCTGCTCCACCATTCATTTCAATCATGGCTGATCATCAAGTTCAATATCCTGATCCCCCCTTTCCCCGCATATCCCTTGAGAGGAATTTCACAGTAACTTCATTGCAGTGTTAATGTAAGCCTTTCTTGTGACTAGTAAATAAACTTTACTTTATACATTTAGCCCGAAGAGCTATATCTAGTTGGTTCTTCAAATAACACAAGGTTTTGGCCTCAACTACTTTCTGTGGTAGAACCATAGAACCCTTTCTATAATAGGGTGACCATAGCATTTGGAATACTGCGCCCAGTTCTGGTCGCCACACTACTGGAAGGGCGTGGAGGCTTTAGAGAGAGTGCAGAGGAGGTTTACCAGGATGTTGCCTGGTATGGAGGGGCTTAGTTATGAGGAGAGATTGGGTAAACCGGAAAGACAGAGGATGAGGGGTGACCTAATAGAGGTGTATAAAATTATGAAAGGCATAGATAGGGTGAACGGTGGGAAGCTTTTTCCCAGGTCGGTGGTGACGTTCACGAGGGGTCATGGGTTCAAGGGCGAGGAGGCGAGGAGGCCCGGATTGATTGGGAACATTTCGCTCACCGCCCCCCCACCCCCCCCCCCACCCGCCAACCCCCGACTGATCCCCGCGGCGGAAGCGCGCGCGCGCACGGCTCCGTCGCCGTAGTAACCGTGGCCTCCTTCCATCAGGGTTCAAGCCCCGGAGGAGCATCCTCTTCGCCAGCTGGGATGCCGGAGAGTTCGGGAGTGTCGGGGCCACGGAGTGGCTGGAGGTAGGATGGAGGGAGCGAGAAGGCTCAGGGTGGTGGGTGGGGGGGAAATGGGGCCTGGAGAGGTGGGTGGGGTGGTGAGGGATGGTTTGGGGGGGGGGGTGCTGGGATGGGCGATGGAAGAGCCAGGGCAGGGTTGGAGCCAGGACTGGGGCAGGCAAGGCCAGGGTAGGGTAAGGGGCCAGGGCTGGAAGGAGTAGGGGGGACATTGTGAAGAGGGGAGGGGTAGGCCAACCGAGGTGGGGGTGCCCAGTGGGAGGAGCCAGGCTAGGAGAGTAGGGGCGGAGCCAGTAATGGGGGAGGGGTGTAGTAAGGGGTGGAGCCATGAGAGGAAGGGGTGGGACCATGAGGCAGGGGTGGGGCTGAGAGGAAGGGGAGGGGCCAAGAGAGGAAGGGGCGGGGTCAAGAGAGGAAGGGGTGGAACCAAGAGAGGAAGGGGAGGGGGCAAGAGAGGAAGGGGTGGGGCCAGGAGAGAAAGGGGTGGGGCCACAAGGGGAAGGGGTGGAGCCAAGAGAGGATGGCTGACACGGCGGCACAGTGGTTAGCACTGCTGCCTCACAGCGCCAGGGACCCGGGTTCAATTCCCAGCCTGGGGTCACTGTCTGTGTGGAGTCTGCACATTCTCCCCGTGTCTGCGTGGGTTTCCTCCGGGTGCTCCGGTTTCCTCCCACAGCCCGAAAGACGTGCGGGTTAGGGGGCATTGACCCGAACAGGCGCCGGAGTGTGGCGACGAGGGGATTCTCACAGTAACTTCATTGCGGTGTTAATGTAAGCCTTGTGACTAATAAATAATAAATAAATAGAGGGGTGGGGTCTGTAGGGGAGGGGGTGGGGTCTGTATGGGAGGGGGTGGGGTCTGTAGGGGAGGGGGTGGGGTCTGTAGGGGAGAGGGTGGGGTCTGTAGGGGAGGGGGTGGGGTCTGTAGGGGAGGGGGTGGGGTCTGTAGGGGAGGGGGTGGGGTCTGTAGGGGAGGGGGTGAGGTTTGTAATAAGAACATAAGAAATAGGAGCAGGAGTAGGCCATCTAGCCCCTCGAGCCTGCCCCGCCATTCAATAAGATCATGGCTGATCTGACAGTGGGTTCAGTTCCACTTACCCGCCCGCTCCCCATAACCCTTAATTCCCTTAATGGTTAAAAATCTATCTGTGACTTAAACACATTTAACGAGGTAGCCTCTACTGCTTCATTGGGCAGAGAATTCCAAAGATTCACTACCCTCTGGGAGAAGAAGTTCCTCCTCAACTCTGTTCTAAACTGACTCCCCCGTATTTTGAGGCTATGCCCCCCAGTTCTTGTTTCCATTGTAAGTGGAAATAACCTCGCTGCTTCTACCCTGTCGAGCCCCTTCATTATCTTATATGTCTCTATAAGATCTCCCCTCAGCCTTCTAAACTCCATTGAGTACAGGCCCAGTCTACTCAATCTCTCCTCATAAGCCAACCCCCTCATCTCCGGAATCAACCTGGTGAACCTTCTCTGTACCCCCTCCAAAGCTAATATATCCTTTCTTAAATAAGGGGACCAAAATTGTACACAGTACTCTAGGTGTGGCCTCACCAGTACCCTGTACAGTTGCAGCAAGGCCTCCCTGCTTTTATACTCCATCCCTCTCGCGATAAAGGCCAACATCCCATTTGCCTTCTTGATCACCTGCTGCACCTGCAGACTGAGTTTTTGTGATTCATGCACAAGGACCCCCAGGTCCCTCTGCACAGTAGCATGTTGTAATTTTTCACCATTTAAATAATAGTCCATTTTACTATTATTCCTTCCAAAGTGGATAACCTCACACTTACCAACGTTATACTCCATCTGCCAGATCCCCGCCCACTCACTTAGCCGGTCCAAATCTCTCTGCAGACTCTCTGTTGGAGGGGGTGGGGGTCTGTAGGGAAGGGGTGGGGTCTGTCGGGGAGGGGGTGGGGTCAGTAGGGGAGGGGGTGGGGTCTGTAGCCGAGAAGGTGGGGTTTGTAATGGAGGGGGTGGGGTCTGTTGGGGAGGAAGTGGGGTCTGTCGCGGAAGGGTGTGGGGCCTGTAGGGAAGGGGGTGGGGTCTGTAGGGGAGGGGGTGGGGTCTGTAGGGGAGGGGGTGGGGTCTGTAGGGAAGGGGGTGGGGTCTGTAGGGGAGGGGGTGGGGTCTGTAGGGAAGGGGGTGGGGTCTGTAGGGGAGGGGGTGGGGTCTGTAGGGGAGGGGGTGGGGTCTGTAGGGAAGGGGGTGGGGCCTGTAGGGGAGGGGGTGGGGTCTGTAGGGGAGGGGGTGGGGTCTGTAGGGGAGGGGGTGGGGTCTGTAGGGGAGGGGGTGGGGTCTGTAGGGGAGGCAGTGGGGTCTGTAGGGGAGGGGGTGGGGTCTGTAGGGGAGGGGGTGGGGTCTGTAGGGGAGGGGGGTGGGGTCTGTAGAGGAGGGGGTGGGACCAGGAGGGGAAGGGGTGGGGACAGGGAGGAAGGGGCAGAGTCTGGAAGTGCGTGGCTCCTTTAAGAAGGCTGGTTGTTTTGACAAAGGCTCTCTCTGTCCACAGGGCTATCTGACCATGATGCACCTCAAGGCCGTGGCCTACTTCAGTCTGGATAAAGCCGTCCTGGGTAAGTGTCCATCCCATAATCCACTGGGACGTAGAGTGTCCATCCCATAATCCACTGGGACAGAGTGTCCATCCCATAATCCACCGGGACAGAGGGTATCCATCCCACAATCCACCGGGACAGACTGTGTCCATCCCATAATCCACCGGGACAGACTGTGTCCATCCCATAATCCACTGGGACAGAGTGTCCATCCCATAATCCATCAGGACAGAGTGTGCCCATCCCATAATCCACTGGGACAGAGTGTGCCCATCCCATAATCCACTGGGACAGAGGGTGTCCATCCCATAATCCACTGGGACAGAGAGTGTCCATCCCATAATCCACTGGGACAGAGAGTGTCCATCCCATAATCCACCGGGACAGAGGGTGTCCATCCCATAATCCACTGGGACAGAGTGTGCCCATCCCATAATCCACCGGGACAGAGTGTGCCCATCCCATAATCCACCGGGACAGAGGGTGCCCATCCCATAATCCACTGGGACAGAGTGTGCCCATCCCATAATCCACTGGGACAGAGTGTCCATCCCATAATCCACTGGGACAGAGTGTCCATCCCATAATCCACTGGGACAGAGAGTGTCCATCCCATAATCCACCGGGACAGAGGGTGCCCGGGTATCAGGGTACCTGCACCTGGTTCCCTGAGGCCCACATTGCTGCCTATTTCCCCCAACTCTCTGACAATGCACACCACTTAGAGGGGAGGCAATGGCCTAGTGGTATTATTGCTGGACTATTAATCCAGAAACTCAGCTAATGTTCTGGGGGGACCCGGGTTCGAATCCCCGCCACGGCAGATGGTGGAATTTGAATTCAATAAAAAATATCTGGAATTAAGAATCTACTGATGACCCATTGTCGGAAAAACCCATCTGGTTCCTTTAGTGAAGGAAATCTGCCGTCCTTACCCGGTCTGGCCTACATGTGACTCCAGAGCCACAGCAATGTGGTTGACTCTCAACTGCCCTCCAAGGGCAACTAGGGATGGGCAATAAATGCTGGAACCAGCCAGCGACACCCATGTCCCAGGATTTAATAAAAGAAAAATTGCCCCCATCTCCCAGGGTATGGGGTCACTTCTTGTTCCCTGTCTCTCTCTCTCTCTCTTTCTCCCGCATTCCTTCCCTGTGATTCCACAGTTTCCACATCGTCCTTCTCTGTTGGACCCTCAGCTACCTGAGTGTACAATACATATAGATCTCCCGTCCTGCCAATCCCCAGATAGGCCCCAAGCCTGCCTTGCGTTCGCCAGGATGGGAAAGGGGAACTGTTCTGGTCAACCCTGTCAGTGTTCCCTGAGTGTCCCGAGAAGTTTCCGGAGGTCGGCACTGGTTCCTTGTACCTAATGGCCCCCCCACTAAAGTCAGCAGTCTTCCTGCTCAGGACACAACCTAAGAAGGCCCGCCCAAAAATGCCTCAGGCAGGTTTCTTCTCTCCCCAAAGCCCACTGGGTCATCAGGCTTTTGGGCCTACTAGGTCCCTTCTTCCCTTGGAGGCTATTGTAGGTTGCTCAGGCCTGTAGGGTAGGTGTGCCCCTATTTCAACCCCCCAGTTCCTGACACCACTCTTGGGCCTGCAGATGAGAGAGGAAAGTGGGATCAAGCTGTGCTGATGCGCAGTCCAAAATCGAATTGTGGCCTAGTTCAGGCTTTGCAGCCTGCCTTTTACAATTCTATAGAAACCAGAATTAAAATCTAATTGCGGCCTATTTCAGGCTTTGCAGCCTGCCTTTTACAACTCCAAATAAACCAGAACCAAATTCTAATTGCGGCCTAGTTCAGGCTTTGCAGCCTGATTTTTACAAGTTTAAATAAACCAGAATTAAAATCTAATTGCGGCCTAGTTCAGGCTTTGCAGCCTGACTTTTACAAGTTTAAATAAACCAGAATTAAAATTTAATTGCGGCCTAATTCCGGCTTTGCAGCCTGCCTTTTACAACTTAAATAAACCAGAATTAAAATCTAATTGCGGCCAAGTTCAGGCTTTGCAGCCTGCCTTTTACAATTCTATAGAAACCAGAATTAAAATCTAATTGCGGCCTATTTCAGGCTTTGCAGCCTGACTTTTACAACTCCAAATAAACCAGAACCAAATTCTAATTATGGCCTATTTCAGGCTTTGCAGCCTGACTTTTACAAGTTTAAATAAACCAGAATTAAAATCTAATTGCGGCCTAGTTCAGGCTTTGCAGCCTGACTTCTACAAGTTTAAGTAAACCAGAATTAAAATTTAATTGCGGCCTAATTCAGGCTTTGCAGCCTGCCTTTTACAACTTAAATAAACCAGAATTAAAATCTAATTGCGGCCTAGTTCAGGCTTTGCAGCCTTCCTTTTACAACTCTAAATAAACACTAAATTCTAATTGCGGCCTAGTTCAGGCTTTGCATCCTGACTTTTACAACTTAAATAAACCAGAATTAAATTCTAATTGCGGCCTAGTTCAGGCTTTGCAGCCTACTTTTCACACAACTCTGCGCAAAACCAAGCCCCGAAAGCTTTTCTTTCTCGCGGCCTTGGCCACTTGTCCTTTGCACGGAAGTAGTTCTCGATTTAGCAAGTCAGAAACTGACCGGCATTCTGTTCTGTTGTTCCAGGGGATGACAGGCTTCACACCGAGTCCAGCCCCCTCCTTCACAAGTTGATTGAGACGGTGATTAAGCAGGTACGTGACCCAATCGGACCCTGGCCAAGAGGAAGGCCATTCAGTCCCTCGATCCTGTTCTTGCCACCGTTCAGTCGGATCATCGCCGGCCTTTCTCTGTCTGGGCTCTTGATACCCCATAAAGCGGCAAAAATCTCCCAACTTCTTTTTGTTTTCAGAGCAATGAGTTTCTCTCTATCCGTCGCTCCCCCCTCTCGAATATTTTAATCGTCGAAGTACCTCATTAAGATTTAGTTGCAAGTTAGGAGAGAGCTGTTTGAGAGGACGGGTACTAAGTATTACCCCCGTGTGATCCTGATCCAATTGTGCGGTGAAAAAGGTGACGAGAAAAGGGTTAGATTTCAGGGTCGGAATTTTATCGACACGCCCGCCACGAGAATCGGAGCGGGCGAAAATGGGAAGGTTTGTTTACCTCAGGCGGGAGTTTGCGGTTTCAGAGGCCATCAAATCCCGCCCCAGATCTTTTCCGGATTTAGTGTCCCGGGATGCGTAGGGGTTAGAGGGATTGGTGGGATAAATATGTGAGGTTACGGGAATAGGGCCTGGTTGGGATTGTTGACGGTGCAGGCTCGATGGGCTGAATGGCCTCCTCCTGCACTGTAGGGATTCTATGGAATTAACCCTTGCCAGGAACTACGTACCACCATCCACCCCCCCACCGTCCCCCCGAGACCCCTGATGGACCTCTTACAGAGGCCAGGCTCCAGGCCGGTCCCTCAGTTGGCGCCGGGGTTTGAGGCAGTGAGGGGTCACGAGGGGTAAAGCCCTCTTGAGGTCAAGTGATGAGGTCGCGGCCACCCCGGGAATCTCTGGCCCAAAGAGCAGAGAACGATCCCAAGCAAGGCGTCACCAGAGAGGAACCGCCGGATCAGGGCAGCCACAGGGTCAAAGGGGGAACTGTGCTCCAGGTGCCCGCTTGCGCAAGGCCTGAATTCTAGGCCCTGTGGACACCAACTGTAACCGCTTCTTTTGCTCCGATCTCCAGCTTGGCGGAGAGAGAATTTAGCACGGCCAATGCACGCTAACCAGCATGTCTTTCGGACTGTTGGAGTCTGCATGTTCTCCCCATGTCAGCGTGGGTTTCCTCCGGGTGCTCCGGTTTCCTCCCACAGTCTGAAAGACGTGCTGGTTAGGGTGCATTGGGCCGTGCTAAATTCTCCCTCAGTGTTACCCGATCAGGCGCCGGAGTGTGGCGACTAGGGGGATTTTCACAGTTCATTGCAGCGTTAATGTCAGCCAACTTGTGACACGAATAAATAAACTTTAAACTCATCGATTCCCTAAATGTATTAAGGAGGTTCAGACTCACAGGATGCGGGGACGGGGCGAGGGGGGGGGGGGGGGGGGGGGGGTATTGGGGTTCGGGTGGGGGGGGGGGTAGAGCCTGCCCGTGGTATCGGGGTGGCGCGGGACCCTCGGATCTCACGTCTCCCTCGCTGTTACAGGTCGACAGCCCCAAGTGGAATTCACGCAGCATCTACAGCCAGATCATACAGCAAGGTCCTGAATCCATCAGCAACATGTACGTACCATCAGGGCTGTGGAAGGGGCGAGTGAGGGGGGGGGGGGGCGGTGAAGAGGTGGGATCGAGCTGGGAATGGTGGGGGGAGGGTTTGAGACGGTGGTTAGGTGGATTGGCCGTGCTAAATTGCCCCTTAGTGTCCAAAGATGTGCGGGTTAGGGGGATTGGCCATGCTAAATTGCCCCTTAGTGTCCAAAGATGTGCAGGTTAGGTGGATTGGCCATGCTAAATTGCCCCTTAGTGTCCAAAGATGTGCGGGTTAGGTGGATTGGCCATGCTAAATTGCCCCTTAGTGTCCAAAGATGTGCAGGTTAGGTGGATTGGCCATGCTAAATTGCCCCTTAGTGTCCAAAGATGTGCAGGTTAGGTGGATTGGCCATGCTAAATTGCCCCTTAGTGTCCAAAGATGTGCGGGTTAGGTGGATTGGCTATGCTAAATTGCCCCTTAGTGTCCAAAGATGTGCAGGTTAGGTGGATTGGCCATGCTAAATTGCCCCTTAGTGTCCAAAGATGTGCGGGTTAGGGGGATTGGCCATGCTAAATTGCCCCTTAGTGTCCAAAGATGTGCAGGTTAGGTGGATTGGCCATGCTAAATTGCCCCTTAGTGTCCAAAGATGTGCGGGTTAGGGGGATTGGCCATGCTAAATTTCCCCTTAGTGTCCAAAGATGTGCAGGTTAGGGGGATTGGCCATGCTAAATTGCCCCTTAGTGTCCAAAGATGTGCGGGTTAGGGGGATTGGCCATGCTAAATTTCCCCTTACTGTCCAAAGATGTGCAGGTTAGGTGGATTGGCCATGCTAAATTGCCCCTTAGTGTCCAAAGATGTGCGGGTTAGGGGGATTGGCCATGCTAAATTGCCCCTTAGTGTCCAAAGATGTGCAGTTAAGTGGATTGGCCATGCTAAAGTGTCTCTTAGTGTCCAAAGATGTGCAGGTTAGGTGTATTGGCCATGCTAAATTGCCTCTTAGTGACCAACGATGTATAGGTTAGGTGGATTGGCCGTGCTAAATTGCCCCTTAGTGTCCAAAGATGTGCAGGTTGGGTGGATTAGCCATGCTAAATTGCTCCTTAGTGTCCAAAGATGTGCAGGTTAGGTGCATTGGCCATGCTAAATTGCCTCTTAGTGACCAACGATGTATAGGTTAGGTGGATTGGCCGTGCTAAATTGCCCCTTAGTGTCCAAAGATGTGCAGTTAAGTGGATTGGCCATGCTAAAGTGTCTCTTAGTGTCCAAAGATGTGCAGGTTAGGTGTATTGGCCATGCTAAATTGCCTCTTAGTGACCAACGATGTATAGGTTAGGTGGATTGGCCGTGCTAAATTGCCCCTTAGTGTCCAAAGATGTGCAGGTTGGGTGGATTAGCCATGCTAAATTGCTCCTTAGTGTCCAAAGATGTGCAGGTTAGGTGCATTGGCCATGCTAAATTGCCCCTTAGTGTCCAAAGATGTGCGGGTTAGGTGGATTGGCCATGCTAAGTTGAGCCTCGTGTCAGCGGGATTAGTAGGGTGCATATGTGGAGTTAAGGGGACAGGGCCTGGGTGGGATTGTGGTCGGTGCAGATGCAATGGGCCAAAGGCCCTCATTCTGCACTGTTGGGAATCTATGATTCTATGAATGTGATCTGTATTCCTTTTGGACTGTGGGAGGAAACGGGAGCGCCTGGAAGAAACCACGCAGACACGGGGAGAACGTGCAGACTCCGCACAGACAGTGACCCAAGCCGGGAATCGAACCCGGGTCCCTGTGAGGCAGCGAAGCTAAGCCGTTGTGCCGCTCGTTAAGGTTTGAAGACAAATGAGATTGTGAAGCTTGGTCACAGAAGACAGAGGGTGGCAGTGGAAGGGTCTTTTTCCGGCTGGAGGCCTGTGACTAGTGGTGTTCCGCAGGGCTCTGTATTGGGACCTCTGCTGTTTGTGATTTATATAAACGATCTGGAAGAAGGTGTAACTGGGGTGATCAGTAAGTTCGCAGACGACACGAAACTGGCAGGACTTGCAGATAGTGAGGAACATTGTCAGAGGCTACAGAAGGATATAGATAGGCTGGAAATCTGGGCAAAGAAATGGCAGATGGAGTTCAATCCAGATAAATGCGAAGTGATGCATTTTGGTAGAACTAACGTCGGGGGGAGCTGTACGATAAATGGCAGAACCATAAAGGGTGTAGAGACGCAGAGGGACCTGGGTGTGCAAGTCCACAGATCCTTGAAGGTGACGTCACAGGTGGAGAAGGTAGTGAATAAGGCATGTGGCATGCTTGCCTTTATAGGACGGGGCATAGGCTATAAAAGTTGGGGTCTGATGTTGCGGTTGTATAGAACGTTGGTTCAGCCGCATTTGGAATACTGCGTCCAGTTCTGGTCGCCACACTACCGGAAGGACGTGGAGGCTTTGGAGAGAGCGCAGAGGAGGTTTACCAGGATGTTGCCTGGTATGGAAGGGCTTAGTTATGAGGAGAGATTGGGTAAACTGGGGTTGTTCTCACTGGAAAGACGGAGGATGAGGGGTGACCTAATAGAGGTGTATAAAATTATGAAAGGCATAGATAGAGTGAACGGTGGGAAGCTTTTCCCCAGGTCGGTGGTGACGTTCACGAGGGGTCATAGATTCAAAGGTGAGGGGGGGGGGAGGTTTAACATGGATATCAGAAGGACGTATTTTACACAGAGGGTGGTGGGGGCCTGGAATGCGCTGCCGGGCAAGGTGGTGGAGGCGGACACACTGGGAACATTTAAGACTTATCTCGATAGCCACATGAACGGAGTGGGAATGGAGGGATACAAAAGAATGGTCTAGTTTGGACCAGGGAGCGGCGTGGGCTTGGAGGGGCCGAAGGGCCTGTTCCTGTGCTGTATTGTTCTTTGAATCCTGGGAATGGGATTTTGAGCTGGAGTCAATGTGGAGATGCCTGGGAGACTGGGGGTTCGCGGGAATGAAGTCCGTAAAACTCCCTCGCAACAACGGAAGCAGTTGCATATTTATTTTGTAACCTCACCAGCCAGCGTGGGGTGCAGGTAACGCAGCGTTGCCCCACTGGGATAATCAGAGTCACACTTCCGCTGTGTTACAAAGAAAGGAAATATACCACAGGCCTGATAGGCCTCACTGATAGGCCTGATAGGCCTCACTGATAGGCCTGACTGATAGGCCTCACTGATAGTCCTGATAGGCCTCACTGATAGTCCTGATAGGCCTCACTGATAGGCCTGACTGATAGGCCTGACAGGCCTCACTGATAGGCCTCACTGATAGGCTTGATAGGCCTCACTGATAGGCCTCACTGATAGGCCTCACTGATAGGCCTCACTGATAGGCCTCACTGATAGGCCTCACTGATAGGCCTCACTGGCCCCACTGGGATAATCAGAGTCACACTTCGGCTGTGTTGGAAAGAAAGGAAATATACCACAGGCCTGATGGAATTGCTTTCCGATTTCTCCCCGCAGCCTGAAACCACTCACCATGGACAGCAGTGCCTATCCGTTTACCGCGGTGTCCCCGCGATGGAACTCAGCTTCTGTGAGGTGAGTGACGGCCACTGGAGTACCCCCCCACCCCACCTCCCCACCGCCCCCCCCTCCCCCCAACCCCTGCTTCCCACACCCCCATCGACTCCCACCATCTTGAGTCCAATAACAAACACTGAACGGCTGACGTCGCAAATCGTAAAGCGTGGCGGTGTTTATGTGGGATCTTACTGTGCGCGTCTCGTTACGCGGTTGGATGGGGGGGGGGGGGCAGGGTGGGGTGCGCGTCCAATGCCGGTCCGAGCGCATGTCGTGAATTCAAAGACTCACCCAAGGAAGGAGCGGCGCTCCGAAAGCTCGTGATTCCAAATAAACCTGTTGGACTTGAACCTGGTGTTGTGAGGCTTCTCACTGAGCCCCACCCCAGTCCAACGCCGGCACCTCACGGCTATCACCGACACGGCAAACCACAACTCAAGGTGGAGAGGATCATAGTATCCCTACAGTGCAGGAGCAGTCCATTCAGCCCATCGACGAGTCCGCACCGAACACAATCCCACCCTAACCCCATAACCCCACGCATTTGGGATGGATTGTATAAGATTTTGATGGGTATAGACAGAGTGAATGCAAGCAGGCTTTTTCCGCTGAGGTTCGGGGAGAAAAAAAACCAGAGGGCATGGGTTAAGGGTGAAAGGAGAAAAGTTTAAAGGGAATATTAGGGGGGGCTTCTTCACGCAGAGAGTGGTGGGAGTGTGGAATGAGCTGTCGGATAAAGTGGTAAATGCGGGGTCACTTTTAACATTTAAGAAAAACTTGGACGGGTTCATGGATGAGAGGGGTGTGGAGGGATATGGTCCAAGTGCAGGTCAGTGGGACTAGGCATAAAATGGTTCGGCACAGACAAGAAGGGCCAAAAGGCCTGTTTCTGAGCTCTAATTTTCTATGGTTCTATGGTTCTATTTCCCCTAGCTCATTCTCCTGACACTAAGGGACAATTTAGCATGGCCAATCCACCTAACCTCCGCATCTTTGGATACTAAGGGACAATTTAGCATGGCCAATCCACCTAACCTGCACATCTTTGGACACGAAGGGGCAATTTAGCACGGCCAATCCACCTAACCTACACATCTTTGGACACTAAGGGGCAATTTAGCATGGCCAATCCACCTAACCTGCACATCTTTGGACACGAAGGGGCAATTTAGCACGGCCAATCCACCTAACCTACACATCTTTGGACACTAAGGGGCAATTTAGCATGGCCAATCCACCTAACCTACACATCTTTGGACACTAAGGGGCAATTTAGCACGGCCAATCCACCTAACCTACACATCTTTGGACACTAAGGGGCAATTTAGCATGGCAAATCCACCTAACCTGCACATCTTTGGACACTAAGGGGCAATTTAGCACGGCCAATCCACCTAACCTACACATCTTTGGACACTAAGGGGCAATTTAGCATGGCCAATCCGCCTAACCTGCGCATCTTTGGACACTAAGGGGCAATTTAGCATGGCCAATCCACCTAACCTGCACATCTTTGGACACTAAGGGGCAATTTAGCATGGCCAATCCACCTAACCTGCACATCTTTGGACACTAAGGGGCAATTTAGCAGGGCCAATCCACCTAACCTACACATCTTTGGACACTAAGGGGCAATTTAGCATGGCCAATCCACCTAACCTGCGCATCTTTGGACACTAAGGGGCAATTTAGCATGGCCAATCCACCTAACCTGCACATCTTTGGACACTAAGGGGCAATTTAGCATGGCCAATCCACCTAACCCGCATATCTTTGGACACTAAGGGGCAATTTAGCATGGCCAATCCACCTAACCTGCGCATCTTTGGACACTAAGGGGCAATTTAGCATGGCCAATCCACCTAACCTGCACATCTTTGGACACTAAGGGGCAATTTAGCATGGCCAATCCACCTAACCTGCGCATCTTTGGACACTAAGGGGCAATTTAGCATGGCCAATCCACCTAACCTGCACATCTTTGGACACTAAGGGGCAATTTAGCATGGCCAATCCACCTAACCTGCGCATCTTTGGACACTAAGGGGCAATTTAGCATGGCCAATCCACCTAACCTGCACATCTTTGGACACTAAGGGGCAATTTAGCATGGCCAATCCACCTAACCTGCACATCTTTGGACACTAAGGGGCAATTTAGCATGGCCAATCCACCTAACCTGCACATCATTGAACTGTGGGAGGAAACCAGAGCGCCCGGTGGAAACCCATGCAGACACGGGGAGAACGTGCAGACTCCGCACAGACAGTGACCCGAGCCGGGATTCGAACTCGGGTCCCTGGCGCTGTGAGGCAGCAGTGCTAACCCACTGTGCCACCGTGCCACTTGAAGGATCTCCCAGGGGATCGCGCGTATCAGCACAGACACACCCGATGGAAGGAGCAGGGCTCCGAAAGCTCGTGGTTCCAAAAGAACGTGTTGGACTCGAACCCGGTGTCATGAGACTTCTCACTGAGTCCAAAAGGGGAGGCGACGCAGGCGTGGGACGGGTGTGTGGTGAGCTAGTGGACGCCAGGATGGTTCTGACGAGGTCTTACCCCCCCCTCCGGCTCCCCCACCCCCACACTCGCCCTCACTCTCACTCTCTCTCACTCTCTCTTTCTCACTCTTCCCCCCCCACAGTATATCAATGACTATTGGTTCCTCAACACAAAGCAAGACACCTACGCGGCACTAAACAGTCGCCTGAAGGGCAGACTGGCTGACGTCAGCAGGGCTGTGGCAGAGGTCATGGGTCAGATGGCCATCTTACTGACTCACAACGATCGACTCCATCTCAACTACCAAGTCTACAGCGATGTGACCCTCAACTACCTCACACAGCTCCAGGATTTCTCTGACGAACTAAAGGTACGACCGCATCTCTCATCTGCAGGTTTGACCCTGGGGATACAGAGGAAAACTTCAGGAATCACCTGCAATACTCAACATCCAACCCTGTCCTGGGAGTGTTTGATGGGGGACAGTGTAGAGGGAGCTTCACTCTGTATCTAACCCCGTGCTGTACCTGTCCTGGGAGTGTTTGATGGGGACAGTGTAGAGGGAGCTTCACTCTGTATCTAACCCCGTGCTGTCCCTGTCCTGGGAGTGTTTGATGGGGGACAGTGTAGAGGGAGCTTTACTCTGTATCTAACCCTGTGCTGTACCTGTCCTGTGAGTGTTTGATGGGGGACAGTGTAGAGGGAGCTTTACTCTGTATCTAACCCCGTGCTGTACCTGTCCTGGGAGTGTTTGATGGGGGACAGTGTAGAGGGAGCTTTACTCTGTATCTAACCCCGTGCTGTACCTGTCCTG
Source organism: Mustelus asterias (assembly GCF_964213995.1). NCBI lineage: Eukaryota > Metazoa > Chordata > Chondrichthyes > Carcharhiniformes > Triakidae > Mustelus > Mustelus asterias. Next base: position 109,477 of record NW_027591123.1, read on the forward strand.
GGCGTGTTTGATGGGGGACAGTGTAGAGGGAGCTTCACTCTGTATCTAACCCCGTGCTGTACCTGTCCTGGGAGTGTTTCATGGGGGACAGTGTAGAGGGAGCTTTACTCTGTATCTAACCCCGTGCTGTAGCTGTCCTGGGAGTGTTTGATGGGGGACAGTGTAGAGGGAGCTTTACTCTGTATCTAACCCCGTGCTGTACCTGTCCTGGGAGTGTTTGATGGGGGACAGTGTAGAGGGAGCTTTACTCTGTATCTAACCCCGTGCTGTACATGTCCTGGGAGTGTTTGATGGGGGACAGTGTAGAGGGAGCTTTACTCTGTATCTAACCCCGTGCTGTACCTGTCCTGGGAGTGTTTGATGGGGGACAGTGTAGAGGGAGCTTTACTCTGTATCTAACCCCGTGCTGTACCTGTCCTGGGAGTGTTTGATGGGGGACAGTGTAGAGGGAGCTTTACTCTGTATCTAACCCCGTGCTGTCCCTGTCCTGGGAGTGTTTGATGGGGACAGTGTAGAGGGAGCTTTACTCTGTATCTAACCCCGTGCTGTACCTGTCCTGGGAGTGTTTGACGGGGGACAGTAGGGGGAGGCGGGGGGGGAGAGGGAGAGGGGAGGGAGTGGGGGGGAAGGGGGAAGAGGGGAGGGAGTAAGACGAATGAGATAATAAATATTTGCGTTAGAAAACAGATTAAAAAGGATGCCTCCTCATTGTTCACTCATTCTCCACCCTCTCTCTCTCGCTCCCGTCTTTTGGGGTCTTTCAGAATCGAAGTCTGACCCTCCAGTGGTTATATTCGGCCAGGGGGGACTTCATCCGTTCAGCGGAGAGATTGAGCAACCTCATCAGTACATCAGATGAGGGAAATGAGAGGCTGAATCGCATCTACAACGATAAGATAATGAGGGTAATTATCTGATTTATTATTGTCACAGGTATTGGGATACAGTGAAAAGTATTGTTTCTTGCGCGCTATACAGACAAAGCATACTGTTCATAGAGAAGGAAAGGAGAGGGTGCAGAATGTAGTGTTACAGTCATAGCTCGGGTGCAGAGAAGGATCAGAAGACTGAGGAAATTTGGCATGTCCGCTACGACTCTCACCAACTTTTACAGATGCCCCATAGAAAGCATTCTTTCTGGGTGTATCACAGCTTGGTCTGGGCTCCTGCTCTGCCTCAGACCGCAAGGAACTACAAAAGGGTCGTGAATGTAGCCCAATCCATCTCGCAAACCAGCCTCCCATCCATTGACTCTGTCGACACTTCCCGCTGCCTCGGGAAAAGCAGCCGGCATAATTAAGGACCCCCCCACCCACCCCGGACATTCTCTCTTCCACCTTCTTCCGTCGGGAAAAAGATACAAAAGTCTGAGGTCACGGACCGACCGACTCAAGAACAGCTTCTTCCCTGCTGCTGTCAGACTTTTGAATGGACCTACCTCGCATTAAGTTGATCTGTCTCTACACCCTAGCTATGACTGTAACACTACATTCTGCACCCCTTCCTTTCCAAAGGAAAGCATACCGTTCATAGAGTACATAGGGGAGAAGGATTTGATTTATTATTGTCACATGTATTGGGATACAGTGAAAAGTATTGTTTCTTGCGTGCTATACAGACAAAGCATACCGTTCATAGAGAAGGAAAGGAGAGAGTGCAGAATGTAGTGTTACTGTCATAGCTAGGGTGTAGAGAAAGATCAACTTAATGCGAGGTAGGTCCATTCAAAAGTCTGACAGCAGCAGGGAAGAAGCTGTTCTTGAGTCGGTCGGTCCGTGACCTCAGACTTTTGTATCTTTTTCCCGACGGAAGAAGGTGGAAGAGAGAATGTCCGGGGTGCGTGGGGTCCTTGATTATGCCGGCTGCTTTTCCCCGAGGCAGCGGGAAGTGTAGACAGAGTCAATGGATCATTAGCCTCATTCTGGACCTTCCTATAGGGAGACCTCAGCCTATACGGGCTGGTGAATCCCCACCCCCTGCCTCCCTCCCTCCCTCCCTCTCCCCGACTCTCCTCGGAGGATAGTCTGGAGAAGTTGGGATTGTTTCCCTTGGCGGGGAGGAGTGGAGAGGGGAGGGGGGGGTGGAGGTGGGGAGAGAGGGGGAGGGAGAGGAGTCGGAGGGGGGAGAGGAGAGGGAAGGGGAGGGGGGAGAGGGGAGGGGAGAGGAGGAGGAGCGGGAGAGGAGCGGGAGGGGAGAGGGAGGGAGCGGAGAGGGAAGGGGGAGGGACGAGGCAGGAGGGGAAGGGGAGGGGGGAGGGGAGAGGAGGAGGGAGAGGAGTCGGAGGGGGGGGCGGGGAGAGGAGTAGGAGGGGGGAGGAGTAGGAGGGGAGGGGGGAGGGGGAGAGGGAATGGGAGGGGTGAGGCAGGAGGGGGAGGGGAGAGGAGGGGGGTGAGGGGGAGAGGAGGGGGGTGAGGGGGAGGGGAGAGGAGTAGGAGGGGAGAGGAGTAGGAGGGGGGAGGAGCTGGAGGGGAGGGGGAGAGGGAATGGGAGGGGTGAGGCAGGAGGGGAAGGGGAGGGGGCAGAGGGGAGGGGACAGGAGGAGGGGCGGGAGGGGAGGGGGGGAGGGGGAGGGAAGGGGGAGGGACGAGGCAGGAGGAGAAGGGGTGGGGAGGGGAGAGGAGGAGGGAGAGGAGTCGGAGGGGGGAGGAGTAGGAGGGGAGGGGAGAGGGGGGGAGGGAAGGGGGAGGGACGAGGCAGGAGGGGAAGGGGAAGGGGAGGGGGGAGAGGGGAGGAGTAGGAGGGGAGGGGGAGAGGGATTGGGAGGGGTGAGGCAGGAGGGGAAGGGGAAGGGGAGGGGCGAGAGGGGAGGGGACAGGAGGAGGAGTGGGAGGGGAGGGGAGGGGAGAGGAGGGGGGGAGGGGAGGGGAGAGGAGGGGAGGGGAGAGGAGGAGTGGGAGGGGAGAGGGGGGGAGGGAAGGGGGAGGGAAGGGGGAGGGACGAGGCAGGAGGGGAAGGGGAAGGGGAGGGGGGAGAGGGGAGGGGACAGGAGGAGCGGGAGG